>NC_041388.1:51445029-51468916 GCF_002162155.2 Triticum dicoccoides
CAAAAATCTCTACTACTTAAAAAGAATGTATGGTTCTCATTTCATCTTTCTTCTCACCACCCTGTTCGTCCAATCTTCCATGTATATGATAATAAAGCACCTTAATTTACTTACTGTTTAAACCAATGCCACTTTAATTTACTTACCAAACTTGTAATCAAAATATAAGGTGATTCACGGTTAGAATTTGATGAACAGTTATTTACACAATTACATTATTATTAACGTGTAAATCACAAAATAACATATTAGAATATTTATATCCCCTTGTAACGCACGTGCATTGTTCTAGTAAAAAATAAAAACGCATCGAACACTGTATTTTTAGGGGAACCTATTGAACACCACGACTGAGCGAACCACCGAGCGAGCGCTGATAACGGGCCGGCCTAGTACTACAGCGAACGAAGAAGCTTCACTCTTCTGTGGCTGGGCCGAAGAGGTATGGCCGTCATCCTCTGGGACAACCCTACTGCTAAAAAAAGAAAACCCGCCGTCCGGCTCCGGCCGCCACGACTCTCCTCCGCTGCCACACACTACAAAAAAATACACTTTCGTGATGATATGTGTTTGTCACAGTAGGTCACGTTTTCTGTCATGCATGTACATCCATGACAAATTTATGATAGAATCAAGATAGTCATACCTGTGCTGTCGTAGAAGTGTTTCATGACATTACCAAAATTATCATCACAGAAGTGTCCACTTCCATGATGATATATCGCGCGTCACAGAAGTGCTTTCGTCAAGGGTGACCAACACGTGGCATCCACCGTAACGGAACGCCGTTAAGCTATCGGGTCCGGTTTTGGATCTGATAACCCGTTAACAGCCCCGACCAATGGGGATTTTCCACGTGTAAAATCATCATTGGCTAGAGGAAACACGCATCGGCTCACGTTGGGACAGATGTCATCCACTCATTGGACCCAAAGCGCTTATGATACGTCGACACGTGGCATGACCCAACAGAGGCCCATATAGGTTAAAAAGGTCGGCCCAGTCAAAGGCCCGTAGTACTTACTCAGGTACTAGTGGGCCAGCCCAATAACGGCCTGCTTAATAAAGACCCATTTACGGCCCGAAGCCAGATCTGGCCCGTTAATTGTTCGCCAAATATTTGGGCCCAATTACAGCCCAGTGACTTCGGCCTGTTAGAGGCCCGATGTAGACATGGGCTCATTTCAGCCCGGTGTGACTTTCGGCCTGGGAATGGCCCGTGCTGCCCATTGGCCATATATGGTCCGACGGGACATCGGGCCCACTAACGGCGCGTGATAAAGGTGGCAACAGTTAAGCCCAACGTGACTTTGGGCGTTAAAGGCCTGTCGCATAATTCAGCCTGTTGATGTCTGTACTAAGCTTTCGGCCTCTTAAAGGCCCATGAGATATGTTTCGGCCTGATAACTGCCCGTGATATAACTGGGCCCAAAAAGGCCCGGTCTACATTTCAGCCCGCTGAAGGCCCATCGACGACTAATGAAAATTGAGGCCCAATATGCATTTCGGCCTGCTAAAGGCCCATGGTTTCATCTGGGCCGTAACAGGCGAGTACAATATTCATCTTGTTAATGGCCCAACGCTACCTGGGCCAAACTAAGCGTTGGGTCCACAAAAGGCCCAACTAAAATATAGGCCGGTATAAGTTGTGGGCCTCGCGCAAAGTGTGAAGGCCCCAATCATTCGGGCCCAAGAAAGATGCAAGCCGGCCCAATTGTGGCCCGCTAAACACCAGGACCGTTAGAGGCGAATGTTTCGGCCCGGTCGACTAGATCTGATTTTTTCAGATAGCGAATGATGGCAGTAACTAGTAGGAATTAAGAACAAACCTACTCTATACAATAAAGAAATTACAACATAATAACTAAGAATAAACCTACACTATACAATAAATGATTTATGGTATATTACATCCACTGGGCATCGAATTTCGCCACCAGTGATCATAAAGCGCAACAAAGAAGCAGATTACAAAAACTGGGCACCATTGTAGCGTAACAAAGTAATACTGAACCAAGACCACTTCCAAGACAGTTCAAGAAAGGTTAGCCTTGCGCAAGAACTGCTGCGCAAGCTGCTGAGCAAGGCTGTGAGACCGTCCTAGCATGTCGGTCATAGCTTCCAGGTGTAGCTGTTTAGCGATGAGGTTCTCATTGGTGTTCTTCGCAATCTTTCTTAGAGATAGGACTTCAAGTCGAAGTTGAGTTGCAGAATGCCTTTCTGCTAGAACTTGGGACTGAAGAAGTCGAACTGATTCAGACAATGAATTCTGTGAGCTTGTGTGACTGCTAGTCTCAAGTAACTTGAACACTGCATCAAGACAAGACTTTGGGGTTGTCTCGCTATCTTCAAGATGTTTTGCCTTCTTTGCTGCAATATATGTTGCGTTTGTCGCACAGCCTTTAGCAGGCTTGTGCATGCCATCAGGCATATCACCCTGAAACAAAGCAGAGAGATGACAGGTTTTGCACGTGTATAAACAAAGATGATAACTGTGCTGTCAATTCCATCCAATTTCAAATTAGAAAATAAGGAGTAAGTTCAAAATATCAATAGCATAATTTGGCATTGTTCATAATGTGGGGAGCTTCACCACACTACTGGATTACCATGTCAACATAACAAGCATAGATGAAGGGCAAAGAAAATCATTCTATCTATTTTGGTTAATGTGCATGGCATGTTGTTCATATCATCGGCCACATCAGTAAGATAAAATAGGAGATGACAAGGTGCAAACGTGGGCCGCTTCACCACACACTGGATTATAGATCCACAAAACAAGCATACATATAGGGAGTATTGAGTAATGTGCATGGTATGAATAAGGAATTTGGTTTTACAAGTAAAATTTAGAACTTACGGTTCTTGCGAACATGCATTTAGTAGAAACAGCAAACTAAACAGCAGTAAACGACAGGGAGTATGAGAAAATTAAAAACAGTTGAGGATAGAAGCTTTAGAAGGACTGACTTACATTAACAGTTAACACCGGCTTTATAATGCCCTTCTCCATGTCAAGGGAAGGATAACTCAAAAATTTCAGCACAAAATCTTCTTCATAAGCATTGCCTGTACTCTACATTTTGTAGAGAGTAATTATAGATATGATAATACTGGAATGGATAGAGGATAATGAAGATAAGATGCAGATTGATGCTACATAATCAACTACCAATCCCTGGAAGTACAAGCATTACAGGACAAAATGTACTGACAAGAGCAATGGGCTACACTTCTGCACTGGCATTGTCTGTGTATTCTACTTTTTGGTAAGATTAAATATAGATCTGACCTTTTTTAGTAAATGGTGGGCGAGGGAGATAAGATGCATAATGCTACACAATGAACCAATCCCTCTTCCCATAATACAAGAGTGTTTTGAACACTGGTGTACTGTACAAAACGTTCTTATATTATGGGACGGAGGGAGTATCTATTAATGTAAGTATAGTGATAGACGACGTTCAGTCTTTACAAGAGGACTGCAGAGCTAAACCTCTTCAAAAACATTGGGTTGATTCTAAATTTATGTAAGAGTCCATACAGATCTTATAATGTCCACCAAATGGACGATAACAAGGCTAACATGTGTAGTGATGCTACATAATCAAACAGCTATGAATGTAAGTATGGTCATACAGGCAAGAGGTACTCACAAGAGCAATGCAGTGTGCAGTATAGTTGCGAAATTCTGTGGTCCCTTGAGAACTAATGTTCTTCTGCTAACAGTTTTCGTACAAGTGAGACGTTAAGGCAAATGCAGAAACGTAGTTCAAATTGTGATGTGATATCATAGATAGTACCTTACGCTGCAGCCGGGACCAATGTGTAACAAGATTATTCCAGTCACCGTCGGATAAATGTAGCACCAGAGACTTTACAGAAATTTCGTTTAGAGGCTTGCCATCGAAGTGCGCTTGCCTCAGGTAGGAACGATACTTCATCAACGAGTGCTTGAAAAGCGCAACCAACCCTTGCTCGTCTTCACAATCCAGTTTGGTCCTCGCCTATTTAAAAGAATGAAATCTTGTGTCTTCTGTCAGCAGAAACATATGCAGTAATGACCATGAATAACATTAGTACATTACTTAGGCGTAAGTTGCGGAGGAAGACTGGAAATTGTTCTGTGTTTGCGGTATAATCTTTCCATGAAGGGAAGATGCGCACAAAGTTCCTGACAACAATATAAGCTTTGTCTTCTAAACTGGGAAGAAATGGAACAAGGGTCCTATTTGCTGCAATTGGGGCTCTCTCTGGTTCGAAAAGGGATTTGGCAACTAGATTTAGTGTACTCTTTGCTGGAATGGGGGTTTTGCGTCGTAGAGCTAGTGCTATGTCAACAGGCATAATCATAATGTTTGATGCAGTTGGGGTCTGCTGAGTTGGGGCATCAGAAATGACCAGTGTAGTAGGGCTAGAGTCTGCTAGAGTTGGGGTGTTTTGTGGGTCAGGCGATATTGCAACTACACCTAATGGGCTATTTGATTTATCAGATGCCACTACCTTTTCCAAATACTTTGCTTGTGCTCCTCCACGATCAGCAATCGCCCTCTTCCTTTTGAACGCCTGATACACAAGAACAACATTTGAATGGATAAATATGGTATGATGACAGATGGAATATGTACTGAAAATGGATAGGCAGGCCGTATTCACATACACGATGTGTAAACTAAGCTAATGGCAGTTCAACAAAGTAGAAGAAATGCAAAGGATTAGTTGCAAGATATGTGCGAAAAATATAACCTTGGAAAGTTAGAGCAAGCACCTTGATGGGTGAATAAGATAGGGCATCTTCCTCTGACTCCTCCACTAGGGAGCTACATTGACTTAGGTCTCCCTCTAGCATAGAATCACTGTTAGGATCATATTCTGAGCATGAATCTGTAGGTGGAGAGTGTTTTCATTGCATTGCATCCAGACTTGATTTCAGTCCCTTAATGCCAAGTTTGACAGCCATGGCATTGTTCTGCTTTATTCTTTTCATGCGTGCAAGCTCATAATCATTATGATGCTGTTCAGAATCTGAGATTCATGAAAACATAAAAAGTAGTCATATTATCTATGGAATGCATTGCGGATTCAACTCGAAGAGTGTCTCCCTATAAACCCCTGCATATGCAAAGTTCACCCCCCAACCGTGCTGACCAGACCACACACAGAAATACAAACCCCTTATGTCTCTATAACAGGCAGACACACATTTCAAAACCGAAGTAGGAACATTAGAACTATATGAAATTCGTATTTGAACAAATAAAATAAGGAATTATGAGTGGCATAATGTTTAGCTTCAAGGGTGGAGTGTTGGTAGTGCGACAAAAAGCAAGTAGGCAGATTGTATTCCATGTAAAAGACCGAAGCTTATGTAAAAGCTGGAAATGACACTTTCTTTCTATACAATGCAGTGTTCGTTGCCCACACATGATGGAAGAGATCACATAGAGAAATACTATTCACTCATGTCTACGGTTGCAGTATTTAGAAACAGGGTGGTCCACCCTAAAAGAATATTGACAACAAATATGACAAGGCAAGCATAAATGTAGTGAATCAATCATTTACTTGTGAGCTCACTAGGACAAGTATGCAGAATTGTAACTGCAGTAAGAGACCGTCCAAAATCTGAATCAAAAAGTTTGTCTAGCACTTATTGTTTGCAACTAATCGACGTGAATAATTGGATATTATATCGAATGAGTAAGAAAGACAAGTAAAATTTTCAACAAACCTGGCTTGCAGTAGTAATCTGGGTCAATGTCACTATGACCGACAATCCAAAATGACTAGTGTCTGTTCCTAGGGCCGGAATTTTGAAAACCCTGTGAACTTTACAGGTACTAAAGATTACCGAAATACATCTGAACCATTAAGTGTAGGTAGCACTGAGTACACAACAAACCCTAATGACAGTCCTGCGTAATGAGTAATGGATCAATTAGGAAATGGGTGATGAGGAGTGGCTGATGAGTGTTGAGGACTCATCTCAGGATAAATTGGGTTGGCTTAGTGGGTGCTGCACGCTTGAGCCCTGAATGGACTGGGAAGGTAGGCATGGTGGCGCGCCCGGGCAGCGGTGACGCTGTTGGGCGAGCGGCTCTTGACCTCCTGTTAGTCCGGCGTCTCCTCCTAGAGTCATGCCGTCCGGGGACGGCAAGTCGCCGGCGAGGCAGGCGGTTGGGGGCGAGTAGAGATCGGAAGCATGCAGCAGAACAGAGGGGAATCAGGGCATGGGACGACCCAAAATCCCAGGGTGGGCCGACCCACCGTGGGCACCCTGTAGAGATACACACCCGAGCGGCAAACATGCATTTTTGAAACTAATTTAGGAACATTTAGCCGACCAATTAAACAAATCTATTTTAATAATATCAGATTCGTATTTGAACAACTAAGATTGTTTAGCTTGATGGGTCGAGCAGTGCTATTATGACACGAAGCACGTGTTCTGATCGTATAGTGATCATAAAAGGGGGAAACCGGAGAAATGATATTTAGCAGCCATTGTTTGCTTTGAACTAAGAACTAAATTCTAAGAGCTGAAAAGAAAGTAGAGTAACCAAGTTAAGATCTATTTTCTGGTTGAGATCAAAAAGTTGAGGAGATATGAAGTACCACCTCTCTTGCGGCGTCGAGTAGGCATCGGGGGTGCGATGGCTGTCGGTGGCGTTAAAGCAGATCTGCGACGATAGACGGGTGCATCGGGTGATAAGTCCCTTTGCGGTGGAAGAGAAGGTCGTGTGAGCGGTCCCGGCAAAGAGGACGACGACGCCGATGAAGCGAGAGGACGTGATGCAAGGCTCTTGGTCCGTCGCTGTGGATGAGAAACATCCATCTCTAGCAGTGGACGACGCGGTCTTGGTAGGTGCTCTGGCATGGTGGAGGACGGTGGCGATGGATGTGGTGGAGGACGACAGCGATGGATGTGGTGGAGGACGGCGACGATGGATGGGGTGGCGGACAGACGCTGGTGTGGGGATGGTGTTCTAGCGCGGACGGTGTATGAATGGGAAAATGGAGGGAGGGGTACGGGGAACCATGTTTTTGGGACACGCCTGTCTGAAATATGGGAAAGTTACGAACTTAGCCCCCGTTTAAAATTTGGACGTCTCGTCGGTTGGGGATACGACGGTAATCTCGCATCTCGCCAATATTTGCCCAGAGCGATTTCGAGCGAGGAGAGGGTGGTTGGCGCCCATGGTTGGCGCCCATGGTGTATGAACGGGGCTGATAGGTAGGGCGGTTGTGTCATGTCTGAGTGAAGTTACAAACCTGCCCCTATTGAAAATATTTGCCTACATCGATTTCGGCCGAGTCGAGTTTGTTTTGCCTCTCATCGTATATGAATGGGGAAATTGAGGGAGAAACAGAGGTCTTTCAGACGAGCTTGAATCAAATGTGTTTTGCCGCTCACGTTTGGCGCCCACCATGTCGAAATGGGCTCAGAGGCGGTCGTGTCACGTCTTATTGAAGTTACTATCCTACCCCTATTTAGAGCAGTGGGAATCGGGCCGATGGATTGTGTGTGTAATGGGTAGATAGTAATTTCCATCTCCCAAACACTTGGCTTCGGGCAGCCGACGTGGGAGTGGACATTTTGCCGCTTCTTTCGAATTTTGGGACAATAAGCATCCACGTTTACCCTGACAATTAAATTTGAATCCATTTTGTATTCTTATACGAATCTTTATAAATCATTCTATGTGTTTTTATATATCTTCAAAAGGACGACTAAGATGTATTCCACTGTCATATATGAATATGGTTTACAAATGTCGATACTCAAATTCAGAAGCTAGAATCTAGTTTAAGGTGAATTCGAATATTTGGAACACTTCATGTCCAACTCAAATGTCACACGCAACATAATGTGTACTCCCATTTAGATATGTACACAAGCGATGTATCAAGATTCAAATACCGAGTGAATCAACCAAGAATGTACAGAACTAACAGACATATAAACACTTATAGAATATATGGATCAATAATATCAACTAACATACATAAGCCAGGCCGCTGTACTTTTCTTTGCTACAACAACCTCCTTTTTTAGCCAAGCTACTACAACATCTTGGCCCTTTCCGATGCGTGCCACTTATGGTCCATCTATACTACTATTATTGCTGAATGCACATTCTGCCCGATTGGCATATTTGTAGGTCTGGCACAGCAATCAAAATGAAATGTCTCCGAGTATTATCAATTAATACAGACTTGTGCTCAAAAAAATTACAAACCAAAAAACAAAAAACAAAGAACAATTATTACATGATCTCTAAAACAGATGGTTTGATTGATTACATGAACAAACAACACAAAGGTTATTCAATGATGGAAAGAACATTTCACCTATGATTTACCAAGTGGGAATTTAATTTCCTTTTTTCCTTCAGGACCTTAACAATGTGGTCAGTCTCAACTTGCTTCATTTTGAAATCCATCAAATATTTAATGGTTGTCTTGAGTACTGCTACTGATTGTGCTGTTTGCTTCCTCAACATGTCAACTTCATCTCTAAGTGCAGAAGCATAATCTCTTTCTACCACTAGTTTAGCCTCTAGAGCATCAGCAGTTGGCAATTCATAATGCACGATTGGGCCGGTGCCACTGCTGTGGGATGATACATCGTCCATGGGGACCTCGCTCTTTAATCTTGGGCTAACATGTTTTGTCATTAAAGTTCCGATTGGATTCAAAAAAGTTGAAGTTAGCAAAACATCTCAACTGGGAGTTATAACAGCAAACCAGTTAAACAAACAATGAATTAAAGAGTTTTAATTCGATGCTGAAAAGTAGTTATTAACATCATTGTAACCCGTTGTTGCAGCAGCAAAGCAGTTAAACAAACAAGTAGCTATTTCAGTTCAGGCAAACAGGTAATTCTTAACAGTAAGTATCAAACACATAGATAGGTGCAGTCTATAATAGGATTAACGGGCTGTGGCATTATGTAACAGTAGCAAACTAAATTAAGCCAAGCAACGTAATTGAACAATTTTGCAATAAGTGGCTAACTAAAATTCCGAGAAGCAGGTAACTGAACTTATGCTAGTTCTTTGTACAGGCACACTGCAACTTCTTTTTCGCTTACAAGGTTGTACGAAGGAGTCCATGGCATCAATTGCTTGGATACGCAGTTCCAATACTTCTTTCTTCCCACACTGCATTAGTAAGTCAAATGGTTAATCTGGTAAGATGATGCGTCCTTGATATGTTATATGAGGACGTGTAGTCATACTAGTTGTAGCCACACACATCACACTGGCTTTTACTGTATATTTCATGCGATTACTTTTGGCATATCGAGATCTAAGCAATCTACAATAGGATGAAAAGACTGGCATCCTTCACATTATTGGCGAACTCAGTTCATAGAAACAAGCAATTCAACCATTCTGTGGGTAAATCAAAAGCGCCACTGGAATATTTTTCACTACCCCTATCATACACGCAAAAAGGGGCGACGCCACCATAGGGGATGGTATGGGCGGCTGCCTCGGGTGGCTCGAAAGTGTGCACCTAGTTTGAGTCGTCCAGGTTGGCCCAGACTAGTTTTGTTCGTCCTAACGCACGAGCAAGCAATGTAAAAAATGAAGAAAAATGTTTCAATTTGGATAGGCCAATAACATAAGTGCAAGGCAGGCCCTATAGCAGGCTCACGGCCCAAACGAGCGCCTCCCATATTGATCGGCAGCAGGAAAAATCCCAGTTCATCCGCTCCAGCCTCCAGTCTGGTTCGCTCCTAACCTAGCCGCCGCTGGACAGACCGACACAGCACTTCCTTGCGCCCTCATTGGAGGGCGGTCGTCGGGCTTCAAGCGAACGGAAGGACAAGAAGATGAAGATCCAACCCTGGGTGTAGCCTGCGTGGGAGGCAGCGGCGGTAGCACGGGCATGGCATCGAGCTTGCACAAACGGATAGTCACAGCTTGCAAGAGTAGCATGCGCAATGAGCAGGTACATCATATTCCTGATTATATCTAATTCAACTCTTCAATTTCTGGCCAATAGTTAAACCTGAAGGTGTTGTAAAACTGCTTGTATGTAGGGAATCTATGAGAAAATGAAACCAATTTCTACTTATTTTATAACTCCCCCAATCAATACTGAACTGATTGAATCTGATGTATCTAATGAAGTTTCCGGTGTAAACATCCAAGCTCATGTTGTTATTGAGCCTGAAGTGTCTAATGAACAGACTATTAATGAAGGATTTGATGCAAACATTTTACATGCTCCTGGTGATGAACATATAGTGTCTAATGAGGCATCTAATGCAAGCATTTTGCAAGCTCCCATTGAAGGATTTAGTGTCTAATGATGATCTACTATGTTGAGAGAGACATAGAGATTTGCAGGCATTGATGACAAGCAAATTATAGTGCATTTTCATGGCTTGAGGAAACATCGAGGCCATCTACCAGAAAGTCCCCGTATCATGACAACGTAGCATAAATACTTTTCTAATCTGTTGTTTGAAACTATTGGCATACTTGTGCAGGATAGATATATTGATATGCAGTTTGCGCACTGGTTATAGGTGCAATTACACTTCGATATTTTCAGCCAGAAAATGAATAATTCAAGGAGGTACAAACCATGTTTGTAGTCCTTGTACATCATGTTGCATTTTGTGTTTTTTGGTGCTTGCATCATTTAGTGTTTATAATTTGAACTACTTTGGATCGTTAGTTGGTTTTCAAAGTGCATGTAGCTTAACATTTCTCAAGTTATGTTGATTTCCGGAGTGCAAGTGCCGTATTTTTTAAGTTAAATGTTCGCCCCTGGTAACTGGAATTCGTGGATCCGCCACTGCACACAGATCATACATGAATGCCAGTACAAATTAAATGAAATGCAGGGACTTACGCTAGCTCGTTGTATAGGCTCACTGCAGCTCTACTTGCGCTTGGGATGTTCCATGTACAAGTCCATGTTACCACTTGCTTGGATGTGCAGGCCTTGTGCTCCTTGCATCCCCCTCTGCATTTTTGACACGGCGAATGGCTGATCAAATAATAGGAATCGACCTTGCCGTTGTACCGGAGGACAGATACTTACAAGGTTATACGGGTGTGCAGGATGTGTACCAGATCCCGTAGTGCCGTCATGCTTCGCTAAAAAATGGATTTGCTTGTTTCAGATGATATCTCCAAAAGAAATAAGAGTTAAAGTCAAAGTTGGATAGGCATGTAAGCTAAGAGAGCAGTGAAAGGATATCCAAACATCGTCGGAATAGTGCACAAGGGAGTGATGTGTGGATACCTAGTTCGGGCCGGCGTTTGGGCATGCTCGCCTAGCTAGAGTCCGAGTCACTTTAGAGCCGTTGAGGGTGATATGCTGGCGTTGGCTGGCCGCGCACGGATGCAGATCTTGAGTGACAGCGGAGTGCTATGATGCTGTGGACGAGACCGTTGGTGAAGCCCCAGCGACCTCGGGGGGCGGAGGCGCGACGATGTGCTCGGTGAAGTAGCCCCGGTGAGCTGGGAGACGACGTCGGTGAAGCGCACCTAATGCGGTGGAAGTCGGTGTCTGTGAGGCACGTCAGTTGCGTCGGCCGACGTTGTCGGTGGACCACCCGGTGCGGTGGATGAGGGCATAGATGAGGCAACTCCGGTGCAGTGGTGAAGCGCGACGGTCGTCTTCGTCGTCCGGCACAGAGGTGGGGAAAGAGACGAGACGAGGGGCGATTCGAACTTTGATTGGGTTGGCGGCGAATTAGGGATTTGAGTAATCTGGGTGCGGAAGGGGACGGTGGAGAAGGGAGATTTTGCAGGGCTGAAATTGGGGCCGCCAAATATTTCAATCCAAAATGTGGAAGCGCGAACTTATTTTTTCATCGTCCTTTTTTTGGGGGGGTGGGTGGCTGGGTGCTACGCGTCCGTCCGACACATGCGACCACCACGACACGACCCTGGTGCGCCTACATTTGAGAATGCAAATGAATCTTCTTTCATTTGCAAACGAATCTGTATGTATTACCATGCCCATGTTTTCCTTACAATAATTAGTCATTCGAAATGATATACTATACATTAATTAATGAGGACTTATTTGAAAAAAAATCGAAACAGTATCCACGCTAACGTGGATTAGAGTGTGTGTCACACAATTAGTTATTTGAATTGTAGTGTGTGTCACATAGCGATCTCCAATTCTAATGCGGATTTCGCATTTCACTGTATCCACGCTACTTTTTAATATAAATTCATATGTATATGATGAACATCATGGTAGTGAGAAAACTTTTGGATGGATTCAAACATATGACCTACAAAATAGCACAACAAATCGAGTCAATGTCAACTTTTCAAAACCTAGTATGGCACGAATTCGAAATAATTACCCATATGCATGGTCATCAGTTCAAATCTTACAATGTACACCGAATTGAAACATCGATATTAAGTCTCGTACTATCTACATTCAAATGTTGTTTTAGCCCCCCCTGCACACACGCTACATACTTCCTGTATCGGTCAATCTTCCTCTCCTAACCACCTTAGGAAGCTATCGGTTTCCAACACACATCCATTCTTTCTCTCCATGTTTCGATCTCTAACTCTCTCAACTACACACCCCCTTTTTCCACTCTGTTATGAAATGTATTTACCTCACACACCCGCCATTGCACCCCATGCCGAGCTCTCTCTCTCCCTCTCCCTCTCACCCTCTCGTGCTAAATACATGCATTGCCTATCTAGCCCCCCCAACCTCTCATGCGGACGCATGCACGTTGTCTATCTAGGTCACTCCCTCGAGACTGTCTCACTCTTTCTTCCGCATGGTGGGCCACACTCGCTCAATCTCGCTCTCTTTATCTGAGTCTCGTTTAACCTCATTTTCTTTCACACACAAGTGATATATCTCCCTGTTCGGGCCTCGATCGACACACTCTATACTCTCTCACACAGATTGTCTATCTAGGTCAGTCCATCGAAGCCGCCCCCACTCTTTCGACCTCATGGCGGGCCATGCTCTCTCTCTCTCTCCCTCCCTTTGTATGTCTCGATTGACCTCGCTCTTTCTCGGACAAAAACGATATATCACCATGTTTGAGCCTAATTCGACTTATTCACATTGTATACTCTTTCACACACATTGTCTATCTAGGTCACTCTCTCCAGCCCGTCTCACTCTTTCGATCGCACGACGACCCTATGTGATCGATCGACTATGCTTCCTCCGACGCACAAAATATATCTACACGTCTGTGAGTGGATCATCTCCCAAGATCTATCTTACAGCCCTCACCCTTGCCAAAAGCTCAATCGGACAATATCTCTCCAGAGCATATATATTTGTTCCATGAATGTCGGACCACACTCACTTTGTCTCTCTATCTATATGTCTCTCGATTGACCTCACTTTCTCACGTCGTATCTTCCACACATTGAAGCTACCTCTCCATCCCTCGCAAAGCCGGAGCTATTTACATTGCGAGGGGCACTCCAACCTTGGATTAATTTGTGTAGGCATTTATTTCGGTCGGTTTAGATTATATTTTCGTAGCATTCGGCCCACAACTACTCGAAACACCGTTGCAACCCCCGCAACTCCCCTAGTTGATTTCCCTCTGGCTCGGTCATCGCTCTCTCGCACGTCCTTTCTCGCCTTCAACGTCGCACCATGGTATTATTGCAAAAAACTTTGTTGTTCTCTTTAATTATTATAAATAAGCTACAAAACTACACACCGATAGTCCACTTGGAATGGAACAAATTTGGACCCACAAATTAAAGTGCTACAAACTACACACCGAGGGGCCCACATGTCATGAAACAAATTTGGACCCATATACAATTTAAAAAATAAACGACGAGTATCGAACATGCGACCAGGGCCTTCAAGCCGCACGTCAATAGGCAACATACGTAGAACAACAATGTTTGTTGTACCTCCCTTTGTTCATATAATGTTTTTATATTACCACAACCTATTTAATTGATAACATGTAATATTATTTTTAGTACTACTCGCCTTCACTTACTGGTGGGTTCCATGTGTGCTCTCTCTCTCCTCCCCTTCTGCATTTAGACGCACGGGCAAACGCGAAGAACTCGCGGGCGATGTTGCCGTTGACCATATCTGGACACATTCATAAGTTACGGCACCAGTTTCACGTGCTAGCAGCACTAGTCAGTGTGTACGTGCAATGCACGTTAATGTGGAAGTATATTAAGTGCATGCGGATATTAAGTTGGATATTATTTGCGTGTTATTATGTGATTAGCACTATTTTTGGCATGAAATTAACTGCACGCTAAACGTGTTGAGCACTCAACATTGAAGCAGTCTACGTCGTTGGATGACAAGGAATACATGTGGCTTGATGACGTTTTGTATTTAATTTGATACGGCTCTAGCAGAACATTCAATCAATCAAACCATAGATTTCATTTAGTCTGACTCCAACTTTAAATTATACGACGATCGATCTAAAATAAACGGAAATGATAAACGTTCGGATTTTAAGCATGGCAATCCGAACGTTTTTCATGGCAAATTTAGATTACGCGGCGGCAGCGGGGGCGTCTTGCGGTGGGAAGCAGCTCCTCTGCCGTGCTCTGTGTGTCGTTGGGACACTGACCGACGGCGATGACGCGTCTTGCACCGTTGTTGGCGTACTCCTAGACGTTAGCCCTAGCTTCAAGGAAGGCCAAAATGTTCTGGACTTCGGTCTTCAGGAGCGAGTCAACTGGCGGGAGGAGGCGACTGGCGCTGGTGCAAGGAAGCAGTCGACGGCGGCCATCCATGCCGCTGAGGGGGGCACTGGCACCCACGCGGGGACATGCACTGTCAACGGCACGGCGGAGACATTCGTGTGCACGGGCACTGGCACAGGCACACACGTCAGTGCACGCGCAGGCGCACGCGCTGGCAGGTGCACGGGCGCGTGAAAGTCGGCGGGGACCTCGTGGAACGCCGTGGCATCAAGCTCGGCGACAATGTGCGGCTCCCAACCCATCAATGCCACGGGGATGGGTGCTGGCGCAGCCGGGGTGACGGGAGCCAGAACGGGAGCGGGGACAGGCGTGGTGTCTTCCCGCAAGGCCAGTTCAAGCTCGTCCCAAAGCGCCTTATGTTCTTGAGACTACGGATGGGTGTCTTCCTCAGGAAACTGGAAGACTAAGGGCAGACCATCGTGATGCGGCATGGCGTACGTTTAGGTCAGGCTGGTTGGAGGTAGACGACAGGAGAATCGGAGAGGAAGAGAGAAGATTGTAGCGGTACCGGGTAGTGCGGGGTTGATTTTAAACTACGGCGCCGGCGACATTCACTACAGGAATCAGCTACTTTGCCGTCTGCCACGGCGGACGGGAAAGGCATGAATGGCGGACGACAAAGGCCTTTGCCATCAGCCGCGGACGGCAAAAGGCTCTGGCAAAGTAGGCTACGGTAAAAAGCTACTTTGCCGTCTGCTTCCTGGCGGCGGACGGCAAAGGCCCTGTGCCGTCCGCCGCGGACGGCAAAGAGAGCGGGCGGCAATAATTGCGCTGTCAGTCCGTTAAGTGGCTAACGGCAGGCCTTTGCCGTCCGCCGCTGACGGCAAAATTGCTAGGGTCTTTGCCGTCCGCCATATTGGCTCTTTTATCTGTTTTTTATTAAATCCAACAATTTTCATCACAAATATATATGACATATATAGATATATTTCAAAAGGCCATTACAGAGCAAACATATAAGATATCCAACACATAACTTCATCATCCAACCATATATATTACATGCATAGTTCCATCATACATAACAAGTTCAACATAGAGGCATCCAACCATATATATTACAATAGTTTCATCCAACGATACATGCATAGTTCGACGATACAAAAGAAACAGAGAAAGGGATAAGGAGCACTCCATCTATGCAAGCTTTCGTCAAGTGAATGAAATCTGAAAAATGAAAAATAAGAAAGTTAGAACAAGAAGAAGACTAGAACGAGAAGAGTATGTCATTTATGAGCTAACTTACATGAAATGGATCATATATGAGCTAACTAAGTTGAAATGGGTCGTTTATGAGCTAGCTAAGGTGAAATGGATCATTTATGAGCTAACTTAGTTGAAATGGGTCATTTATGAGCTAACTAAGGTCAAATGGATCATTTTTGAGGTAACTAAGGTGAAATGGATCGTTTTTAGCTAACTTAGGTGAAATGGATCATTTATGAGCTAACTTAGTTGAAATGGATCGTTTTTGAGCTAACTTAGGTGAAATGGATCATTTATGAGCTAATTTAGTTGAAATGGATCTTTTTGAGCTAACTTAGTTGAAATGGATCATTTAAGAGCTAATTTAGGTGAAATGGATCGTTTTTTAGCTAGCTTGGTGAAATGGATCGTTTATGAGCTAAATTAGTTCAAATGGATCGTTTATGAGATAACCTAGGTAAGATGGGTCATTTTGGAGTTAACCTAGGTGAAATGGGTCATTTTAAAGCTAATGTAGGTAAAATGGATCATTTAGGAGCTAATCTAGGTAAATGGGTCATTTTTGAGCTAACTTGGATGAACTGGATCATTTATAAGCTAACCTAGGTAAAATGGGTCATTTTAGAGCTAACTTAGGTAAAATGGATCATCTATGAGCTAACTAAGCTAATTATGTAATTTTTGACATAAGTAAGCTAAGTACAAATTGTTTTAGAGCTAACTTAGGTAAAATGGATGGTTTTGGAGGTCAGTAAGCTTATTAAGTCATTTTGGAGGAGAAGAAGCTAAGTCTAGGTCATTATGGTA
This sequence comes from Triticum dicoccoides, assembly GCF_002162155.2. NCBI lineage: Eukaryota > Viridiplantae > Streptophyta > Magnoliopsida > Poales > Poaceae > Triticum > Triticum dicoccoides. The sequence goes on from NC_041388.1 coordinate 51,461,775, forward strand.
AGCATTGGAGGAAATAAAGCTAAGTCTAGGTCTTTATGCATGTGTTAAGCAAAACACTAGATAAACTTACCAAGATCCAGGAGGTGTAGGAGCGGGGTGGCTCGTGTCGGTAGATGGAGAAGGATCGTGCGATGCTTGTCTGGAGTTACGCTGCACCAAAGATCATTTCCAATGTCTTGTTAGCATGATGACACTCAAATGTTAAGACTAGCAAGTAATGTCCATTCAAATAAAACTCACCGTGGTCCCAGGAGCAATCACTGGCATCGGCGGAGCGGTCTGACCTGTCTTCTCGCACACAGACTGCACATTTGGTTTTGACGACTCAGTCATACTAGTTAGTAATGAGACAAACACTACATGAATGTTTTGGCTAATCTGCAGTAGAAACTTACCACAAGGAGCTCATACATGGCCCTTGCCTGCATGTCATTCCGTGCCCTCTCCTCCTCCATCATCTTTGTCGTCCTCTCCTCCAACTCCCGCTGCCTCTCCGCCGCCTCCGCCAGAAGTTTCTCCGTTCTATCTCTCTCACTCTGTATAGCAGCCTGCAACACCACTCACATGAGTCATTGATGGAAGCGCACACAATGTAATTAATGGAGAAAGATAACTGAGTACGTATCACTAACCTTGATGGCGAGTTGCACTGGCCGTTCACGAGGCCTTATCTCAGGAGCGGAGCTCGACTGGCGCGCCTTGATCTCCGGGAGAGTGCTAGGACAACGGATAAGTCCATCTCCAATGGCTATGGAGCCATGGGACCTCCCGCCACCAGATATCATCACCAGCTCTGGATCAATGGGAACCTGGCTCGGGTTAAAGTCCTCCCCTTTCCTCGCCTTCCCCTGATCTCTATATCTCACGAGCTTGTTGTGGGAGGAGATGTTGGTGAAGTTGTTTGCATCATCAAGGTCAGACTGAGAGAAAGCCTTGACTTTCTTGAAAGAGGCAGTGTGGGCCATGGCATACAGGTCGTACACCTCTGGCACCTTATCCGCCTTATTGTAGCGTGCCTGAAATAAAGAAACAATGAAAATTAGTAATTAAAGGGCTCAAGCTAGCATGATGAATGAATTGCATGAATCATGAAGCAAACCACATACCCAGTTGCACCCGAACTGATATAAGTTGGAGCTGCCTTGATGGTGTGGCACACCTTCCATTTGGGCACGTTTGTCCTTGGCCTCGTTGTGGAGGGCTAGCCATTGTTTTGAGCACCACTCATTGAGCAACACCTCCCAACAATCCATCCGATCCGCACACCATCTCGGAGGCGCCTATGTTAGCAAATAGAAACTTGAGCGCTACGACTAAGAATTACTAAATGAAGGAACTTAAGTAGAGAAGGCCTTAAGAATTACCTTCATGTACTGCTCCTTACTCAGGAACTTATCGCGGCACGCCGGCTTGGTCTTCTTGATACCACGCAAGGCGTAGTAGTCTCGAACAGCCTGCACCCGAGCCTCGTGCCGTAAGTTCTGGAGTAGGCGCTTGCAGACGTTCTCGATAACATGTGCCGCGTCCTCCTCGTATCCCTCCTCACACCTGTAGAATGTCTGCAATCAAATGAGACAATATTGATTAGTACAATTAATAACTAGCTAATTGAAGATTTTTAAATGTGTAAAGGAGAAATTACCCAAAACTTTCTGATCACCATGTCTGCCCTCGTGTCGCACACGACACCGTCGATAATCTCATCCGGCGGGGCCGGGGCAGCCACGTAGTGCTCCCAGCTCAATCCAAGCTCTGGAAGCCAACCCTCACCAGGCAACGTGACAAACCCCGGGAAGTTTTGCCGGCAAAGAACTCCAAGGACGGAGTTGGGCCGGCGGACACTATGATGGTGGTCCCAACCCCTGCAGCATGACAAGGCCAACACATTAGTTATTTGAAAAAACGTGAATGCACAAGGTACAAAAATATTAAATGCACTTACGTACCTCTTCCCATCAGGGAAAATCAACCACCTCTGCTCGCGGGTCACCGGCACGGACGGTAGCCGTGTAGCACCACGCTGGTAGACGGTGCCCCCCTCCTCCTCAAGATCAGTCGGCTCCCCGCCATCATCAGCATGGCCACTTGGCTCCTCGGGCTGCTCCGGCCAGGTACCCCATTCGGACGTGTGCTCCTCCGGGGTCACGTGGGCCGAACTCTCGTGGGCCGAAGGCCAGTTGACCCGAGGCTCGTGGGCCCAAGACCCGTGGACCGGAGGCTCGTGGACCGGAGTCCGTGTAGCCTCCTCCTCGGACGAGTCCACCCTAGCAGTCACGTGCTCGGGTGAAACAGCTGGGGGTGGCAGCGAGGAAGGCGCCGTAGCAGTCACCCTACCTCCTCTCCCACGACCACGTGCCCCACCTCCTCTCTTCCTACCTCGTCCCCTGCTGGGCACCGCGATCGACGAAGAAGGGCCCAGCGGTGTGGCCATACTGTCCAGCAACGCTCGGCGGAGAGGTGCGTCTGGAATGGAAGACCTCAGACCACGCTCCCGACCAGCGCCCACCATCTTTCAACACCTGCCATGACAAACAGTAACGAAATTAGTACAACATAAAAAAAGACCAACATGAATAATAATATGTGTATCACTTAAGTGTATCATCATCAAGTACAACATAAAAAAATGTAATACCTGACACTACTAATAATCTCGATCAGTATCATCAATAAATGCATAATCATCATCATCACTATAATCAATGACGGGCTCATAGGGTTCATTGGCATCAACATGTGCAAGGCCACCTTGACGTAATCGGTCAAGCATTGACAGGTCATCCGCAGCAGTAACCTCTTCTTGTTCCGGCTCTTCTTGTTCCTCCTCTGGGGTGATGTCGGATTCATTGTCGCTGTCTACTTCAATGTTTTGGGGTGAAGTATAGCGGTTCTTGAAACGCTTTTTGGAAAGACGTGTCTCTTGGAAGAATTCTCCTTTATATGTGTCTGGGTTAATGTGAACTTCATAATCCTCTTCCTTTGGGGGAGAAAGTCTAGCACGGGGCGACACTTCATAAACGACATCCCAACCTTTCAGATTTGGATTAGTTTGGCAGGCCCACGGTAGATAGAATACTTGGGTCGCCTGTTGAGCCATAATATAGACATCAGGAACATCTAAATGAGTGCTTTGGTTGATTTCAACTAGCCCTATATGTTCATGAGTCCTTCTAGTCTCCTTCGGCTGAAACCAATAACATTTGAAGACTACGACATTCGGTGGGTTTTCACCATAGAACAAAAGTTCATAAATTGCTTCAACTCTCCCATAATAGTCGGTACCTCCTTCGCCGATAGCAGATACACAACAATCTGTAGACTTTCGGTCGGCCATAGATAGCTCTTTGCCATAGGTAAGAAAGCGATACCCGTTGATGTCGTACTTGTCAAATGAACGGACCTTATAGTCAAAACCATTAGCGACTTGTCTCAATTCGGCGTCCATAGACTCTGAATTAGCCTACAAGTTTAATATGAAAGGATTGTTACATTATGCACAAATTTGCGAATGAAATGAAATTGTCTAATAGAAATTACCGTTTGTTTGAACCAAGAGATGAAACCGGGATAGCCACCTCCTTGCTTTGCGAGAAGCTCATTCTCTTCGACAAAATCCTTTTGGATCTCCGCTCCATACGAGAATATGGTGACGTATCGACTGTATGACATATCCAGGAATAAGAGTAGTTCAAAGGAAATAGAAGTTGCGAAACAATGTACCGAGAACTTACTCGATGTACGGCCGCACTTCTATCAGGTTGTTGAAGATATACAACGAAATGGTCTGCCATTCTTCGTTATCCAAAGATACTGGATGTGAAACACTAGCTGGTGCGAGATTCCCTTTGAATAGGCTGAGGTTGGATCCACCCTTTTTAGGCTCGTCAGCATTGTACCGAGGCTTCGGATTATGCAAATGACGATTTTTGGCTTCGTAGTGCGCTGTTACGAAGTTTGCCGCCTCCTCTGTGATGAATGCCTTAGCCATCGATGCTTCAATTCTACGTTTATTTTTACATTTTTCTCGAAGCGTCTTCTGCATCCTATCAGTTGGGTAGCACCAACGATTTTGCACGGGCCCCCCCAATCTTGCCTCGGTCGGGAGATGCAAAATCAAATGCTGCATTGGATTAAAGAAGCCCGGTGGAAAGATCTTCTCTAACTTGCAGATCAACTCCGGCACCAACTCTTCCATTTCTTATAGCACGCCAGGCGATAGTTCTTTCGCACAAAGAACACGGAAGAAATAGCTGAGTTCTGCCAGTACTAGCCATTCATCCTCAGGGATGAAGCCATGCAACATCACCGGCATTACCCGCTCAATCCATATGTGCCAATCATGACTCTTGAGACCAAATATCTTCAGTTTATCAAGATTTGCTCCCCTCTTTAGATTCGCTGCATACCCATCAGGGAACATTAACTGCTGTTGCACCCACAAGAGAATTTCCCTCATAGCTAGCCTTCCAAGATTGAACCATGCCTTTGGCTTCGTCCAGTTCTGCTTTCCTTTCGGTTCTTTCATGTTTTGTAACGGCCTATCACATAGCGCCTCCAGATCGACTCTAGCCTTAGTATTATCCTTTGACTTCCCATCTATGCCGAACAATGTACCAAAAAGTGCCTCGGTGATATTCTTCTCAGTGTGCATCACGTCGATGTTGTGTGGGCAAAGGAGGTCTTTGAAGTAAGGAAGATCCCATAAGCATGTTTTGTGAGTCCACGCGTGCTTAGTATTATACCCCTTAAAGTACCCTGGACGTTGTGGATCTGGCTCGAGAGCGTTTAACTGATCCAGGGTCTGTTGGCCTGTCAATGCAGGTGGTGCAGAGTTTTTGACAACTCTACCCCTGATGAAGTTCTTCTTGTCTTTCCTGAACTTATGGCGAGGATCCAGGAACTGTCTATGCATGTCGAAGCAAGAAAACTTGCGACCGGCCTGAAGCCAACGAAACTCAAGAGCTCCCTTGCATGTGGGGCACGGGAACCTTCCATGCACACACCAGCCAACGAATAGCGCATACGCCGGCAAGTCATGCGTCGAGTACATGTACCAGACACGCATTATGAAGTTCCGTTTGCTAAAGGCGTCGTATGTCTTGAACCCATTATCCCAGGCTTCTTGCAATTCGTCCTTAAGCGGCTGCATGTACACATTCATATTTTTGCCCGGATAGTTGGGTCCTGGAATTATCAACGTCAGGAAAATGTTCTTTCTTTGCATAATTTGTCCGGGGGGGGGGGGAGATTGAGTGGAAAGACAAATACGGGCCAACAACTGTATTGGGCTGCCGTCATACCAAACACACTGAACCCATCCGTGCTGATGCCGACTCGAGGATGCCTCGGATCTGCCGCTTTGTCAGCATGTAATTCATCAAACTTTTTCCATGCAACACCATCCGATGTGTGTACCATCATCAGATTCTCATCTGCATCTAGTTCGGTTCTTTTGCCTATTTTGTGCCATGTCATCTGTCTGGCCGTCTCTTCGACCATGAAAAGACGTTGAAGTCTTGGTACGATTGGCATATACCGAAGAACACTAACGGGGATTTTGGTCTGTGTCTTCTCACCCATACCGTTGTCTACCACAATATACCTGGAAGACTTGCAAATGGGACAATAGTTCAAGTCCGCATAGTCAAGCCTAAATAAGGCACATCCTTTCTCACAGGCATGTATCTTCTCATAGGGCATCTTCAATGCACGGAGGATTTTGTCCGACTGGTACAGGTTTGCAGGCATTACATGGCCTTTAGGTAGAAAGCGTCCAAATACTGTCATAATTGCGTCATAGCATTCTCTGCCCAAGTTGAACTGAGCCTTCAGAGCCATTACTTGTGACATGGCATCCAACTGACAAAGCTCAGTGTGCTCGTGGAGCGGACGTTTCGAAGACTCCAACATTTCATTGAAGGCCTTTGCAGATTCCTCCATCTCCTCGTCCAAATCCCGAGCATCATCATAGCCTTGCACCATGTTTTCCATCCCGGTACCATGCTCGTCGGTGCGACGACGATCCACCTCAGCTCGGTCACGTTGGGTAGACTCACCATGAAATGTCCACACCGTATAATCGGGTGTAAAACCACTCTTCTGCAGGTGTTTGCCCATTTCAGCCTCTGTCTTCTTTTCCCAATTGCCGCACCGGAAACAGGGGCACCAGGTTTTCTTTTGGCCATTTGCTAATGTGGCTTGCATAAACCCCTTAGTTTTTGTGAACCATTCAGCACTCCATTTGTTCTGACCAGTGTGACCGGTATACATCCAAGCACAGTCACTCATCTTGACTTTCAGAGCTACTAGACACACAAGAATTATATATGTAATTCACCATGTATATATTCATCAGTTGATCTACTTTGTTAATTTTATTATGTCCATGCAACCTACACTCTAATAGGTAATGATAGGTCCTAATCCCACCCGTGTATGTGTAGATTGGGTTTATTTTCCCATGCTATGCTCCGGATCCGACGCAAAATTTCGGCAGCACCTCCCCGCTGTTCTCCTGATACACGTCTCTGCAATAAACAGAGAGGATGTGTACCCGGAGAACAACAGGGGAGGCACTGACGAAATATATGCGTCGGATCCGGAGCAAAGCATATGGGAAAACGAACCCAATCTACACATACTCGGGCTGTCCATGGATAGCGTTGGACAATTCGAAAGAATCAAGGTTATAAATATCCAAATGCATGCATATTTATAACTATGACGCTTCCGAACGGGAGACACATATTGGTTACGCATACTGATGATTCAAGACACATATATAGCTAGCTATCAAGTTTCATCGGAATAGATCAAATAATTAACGGGGGAGGAGGACTTGTCATTTGTGCTCACCCACGAACGAAGGGGCAGAGCTCATCAAACGCACGGCGAGGTCGTCGAACACCAAACCTCGCAGCGATGAAACAACTGCACATTTAAAACTACACGATCAACACAATTATATATGATGTTTTTCATAACAAAATCGAAAAATATATGACCTAACTAATAATTCACAAATATATGACCCTGTCGGCCTCTGGAAGGCCAAAGAACACCTTTTCGGGAGGTGTCGGTGGTCGGGGTGTCCTATCGGTGTCGGGGTGCCGTGTCGGGGTCGGGGTGCTGTTTCGGGGTCG
>NC_041388.1:51469685-51554547 GCF_002162155.2 Triticum dicoccoides
GGTCTCGGGGTCGGGGTCGGGGTCTCGGGGTCGGGGTGTCGTGTCGGGGTGCCGGGTCGGGTCGGGTTTTTTTCCTTTTCTTCTTCTTCCTCTTTTTCAGTTTCAAGAATTTATGGTCACTTTTGTATTTTCTTAAATTAATGATCCAGGATTCGAAAGAATATCATAACCTGCATCATGCAATAACTTTTCAAGCCATACATTTGTCCTGTTGTATTTCTTAAGAAAGGATTTGGTCAAACATTTTGCTTAGTTAGACTTCAGACAAGTTATATGTGCAGAGCAAAAGGATAATCCCTCCGTGCCAGTGCATTGCCTGATATATTAACTCAAGTACTAGGCACGAACAATCGGGAAAAAATGGGCTCAATTCTGTGCTCATCCTGGTGTAGTAGTAGTAGTACTAGGCAATGCAGTTGACGGGTGACCTTGGTGAGTGGCGACCGAGGGAATTGAACCGTGCTCGGCACGGTAGGTAACATAGTCTAGTTACTTTTTTTGAACACAACGTTGTCTACTTACTAAAGCATCCCTTCGTTGTTCATCGGTAGTCATTATGGACCGGGGACATGAGGGGAATTTTCTAGTGCTGGAATTCTGGCCGCCAGATATTTCAACTCGGAACGCGGAGGCTCGACTGGTTGGGGTTGCCTAATGTGCGTACCACGCACACCACCAGAAGGACACGTGCCCGGTTTTTTTAGGATCAACACGAGCCAAGGTCTGGCTGGTACACCGGTGGGTCCTACCATTCGAGAATACAAAAGGAACCTTTTACGTAGCCGAACGAATGTATGTGTATTACAATGCCCGTATTTTCCTTGCAAATACTAATCTCAACGTGGTAATTGATTTATGACGAGTTGTTGAATTAGAGTGAGTTTGTGATATAGTGATCTCAACGTGGATTTCACATTTCATGGTATCCCTGCTAAGTTTTTCAATGCAAATTCAAATTTAAAAGATGAACAATATGGAGGTGAGAAAACTTTGTATGTATCAAGAATATGACCACACACACACATACACACAGAGACCCACACACGAACACAACAACAATCCAATAAGTATAGTGCATCTATTTTTCCAAACCATGCATGTATGACACGAATTCAAAAATACTCCTTCTATTCCTAAATATTAGTCTTTTTAGAGATTTCAACAAGCGACTACATACAGAGCAAAATGAGTGAATCTACACTCTAAATATGTCTATATACATTCGTATGTGTCAGTCCACTTGAAATCTCTAAAAAGACTAATATTTAGGAATGAAGGGAGTAAAATGTAAGACATGCATGGTCCTCAATTCAATATTTAAAACGAACATGAAACTGAAACATGAATATTAAGTCTAGTACTACAGTACATGCAAATGTTGAGTTTAATTACGTGGAGCTATGATTGTCGGGGGTCACCCCCTCGACCTTAGATAAAATTGTGAAGCTATGTTTAGGGTTGTTTAGATTATATATGTCCCCACCCTCCCAATCACCGATTGGTTGTGCACCCCCACCCCTCCTCCCCGAGAATATCATGTGCCCCCATACCTTCTATGCTATATGCCGATACGAGTTGCTTGGAGCTTGTAGATCTGAGATATAGCAACTCACATGATGTCTTAATATTTTTACAGGAAACCTTGATAAGTTTGAGAATTGCACACAATTTGTACAAAAACTACTCAGATGCCCTTGGATCCCATATCCAACGACCTCGAAGCTCGTATCACCGTAGCATCTAAGATAAAGGAGGACATCATATTCTCCTATATGTAAGAATATCATGTGCTACCACACCTTAGATGCTTTGGTGATACAAGCTCTTCGGAGCCGTTGGATTTGTGACCCAACGCCTCCTCGGTGGTTCAAATGTTTTTTTGCAGAAAAGCCCCCAAAGAGTTCGGCCACTGCTTACAAGCACAAAGACTGCTCAGATGCCATTGGATCTCAGATCAAACGACCTCGAAGTTCGTATCACCGTAGCATCCAAGCTGCGAGAGCACCTTATGTTTTCTCGCACGGGAGAATATGAGGTGCTCCCGCACCATAGATTCTATGGTGATATGAGTTCACGGAGATCTAACGACCCACAGTAGGAGGTTTGAATGTTTTTGCAATATACGACCGAGAGAGTTTGGGAATTGCGCAAGAAGTACAAGTACTACACATGTGCCATCTGATCACTGATCATACGACCTAGATGCTCATATCACTGTAGCGGGTAATTAATCTACGGGGAGCACCTAATATGAGCAACGGGGAGCCGTTGGATCCAAGATGCAGCGGCACACACGAGGCCTGGATGTTTTATTTGCAAAAAAACCTTTGGAGAGTTTGGAAATTGCGCATAATTACAAAGACTACTCCCAAGCCATTGGATCTCACTTCCAACAGTGTAAAAACTCATATCACCATAGCATCTAAGCTGCGGGGTGGATCTGATATTCTATGCCACTGTCATTTTTGTTCGTAAACTAGCAAAATACGTGTAACTTGTGCCGTTACTTGTCTAACTGCGCAAAGTGTTTGTTCAAAAAAACATCCTACACTGAAATATATGAACAACACACGGGGGTCTGAGGGAGTCCTAGATTAGGGGGTCTCCGGACAGCCGGACTATATCATTTGGCCGGACTGTTGGACTACGAAGATACAAGATTGAAGACTTCATCCCATGTTCGGATGGGACTCTCCTTGGCGTGGAAGGCAAGCTAGGAAATACTGATATGTAGATCTCCTCCCTTGTAACCGACTCTGTGTAACCCTAGCCCCCCGGTGTCTATATAAACCGGAGGGTTTAGTCCGTAGGACAACATACAATCATACCATAGGCTAGCCTCTAGGGTTTAGCCTCTACGATCTCGTGGTAGATCAACTCTTGTAATACTCATATCATCAAGAACAATCAAGCAGGACGTAGGGTATTACCTCCACAAGAGGGCCCAAACCTGGGTAAACATCATGTCCACTGCCTCCCGTTACCATCCGCATTAGACGCATAGTTCGGGACCCCCTACCCGAGATCCGCCGGTTTTGACACCGACATTGGTGCTTTCATTGAGAGTTCCACTGTGTCGTCACCATCAGGCTTGATGGCTCCTTCGATCATCGATAGCGATGCAGTCCAGGGTGAGGTTTTCCTCCCCAGACAGATCTTTGTATTCGGCGGCTTCGCACTACGGGCCAATTCGCTTGGCCATCTAGAGCAGATTGAGAGCCATGCCCCTGGCTATCAGGTCATATTTGGAAACTTAAACTACACTACTGACATCCGCGGAGAATTGATCTTCGACAGATTCGAGCTCGTGTCAGGTGCGCCGCACAGTCACGACGAGCACGGCGTAACTCTGCCGTCGGACATCGTTCGGGAGATCGCATCTGCAACTACTCCGGCCTTTAATACAGAGCAAATTGCGCCATCAAAGGATGAAGGGAGGCTGCACTCTCAGTGGCGATGGAGCCGGATACTGACTTCAACCCTTACGAGAGCCGTGTCGCCAAACCACTGGATTCGTCTCTGGCCACGGACTCCGAGCTACCTGCATCCGTGCCCATCGAATCTGACTGGGCGCCGAACATAGATTTCACCTCCGCGGATATCTTTCAGCACTCGCCTTTCAGCGAGTGCTAAATTCATTAAAGTCTCTCTCCTTGTTAGGAGAACCTTGGCCGAACTATGTTCAGCTAGAATGGGATACGGACGACGAAGAAATTCGCTGCCCCCCACCACCCACTTAGTAGCCACTGTCGACGACTTAACCAACATGCTCAACTTCAACTCTGAAGACATCGATGGCATGGACGAAGATGCGGGAGACGAACATGATCTAGCACTCACAGGGCGCCGGACAGCCACTTCATCACATGACATATACATGGTGGATACACCCAAAGAAGGCAATGGCGAAGTGACATCAGAGGATGGACCCTCCAAGAAGCAACCCAAGCATCAACGTCAGCGGCGCCACTCTAAGTCCCGCCATAGCAAAAACAGCGATAACAGCGCAAGAGAAAATAACACTCCAGTCGACTCCAGAGGAAACGATGACCACATTGCCCCGGCGGCAGAGCACGATGAAGCTGCAAGCGGCGAACATAGTACGGATCCAACGTCCGAACACGGCGATGCCAAGGATAACTGAGGGAGTCCTGGATTAGGGGGTATCTGGACAGCCGGACTATATGCTTTGGCTGGACTGTTGGACTATGAAGATACAAGATTGAAGACTTCATCCCGTGTCCGGATGGGACTCTACTTGGCGTGGAAGGCAAGCTTGGCAGTACGGATATGTAGATCTCCTTCCTTGTAACCGACTCTGTGTAACCCTAGCCCCCTCCGGTGTCTATATAAACCGGAGGGTTTAGTCCATAGGACCAACAACAACAATCATACCATAGGCTAGCTTCTAGGGTTTAGCCTCTTCGATCTCGTGGTAGATCAACTCTTGTACTACTCATATTATCAAGAACAATCAAGCAAGATGTAGGGTATTACCTCCATCAAGAGGGCCCGAACCTGGGTAAACATCGTGTCCCCTGCCTCTTGTTACCATCCGCCTAGACGCATAGTTCGGGACCCCCTACCCGAGATCCGCCGGGTTTGACACCGACATTGGTGCTTTCATTGAGTGTTCCTTTGTGTCGTCATCGTCAGGCTTGATGGCTCCTTCGATCATCGATAGCAATGCAGTCCAGGGTGAGAATTTTCTTCCCGGACAGATCTTCGTATTCGGCGGCTTCGCACTGCAGGCCAACTCGCTTGGCCATCTGGAGCAGATCGAGAGTTACGCCCCTGGCCACCAGGTCAGGTTTGGAAGCTTAAACTACATGGCCGACATTCGCGGAGACTTGATCTTCGACGGATTCGAGCCCCTGCCGAGTGCGCCGCACGGTCACGATGAGCATGATTTAGCTCAACCATCGGACAGTGTTCAGGAGACCGCACCGGCAACTGCTCCGACCCTCAATTCGGAGCCAATTGTGCCATCCATGGACGGGTGGATAGACCCCGCCACAGAGGCCGCATTCTCAGCGGCGATCGAGTCGAGTATCGACCTTACCCTTCACGAGAGCCGTGACGCCAAACTGCCGGATCCTTCCCCGGCCACGGACCCCGAACCGCCTGCGCCCATGCCTATCGAATCCGACTGGGCGCCGATCATGGAGTTCACCTTGACGGATATCTTTCAGCACTTGTCCTTCGGCGACATACTGAACTCATTAAGGTCTCTCTCCTTGTCAGGAGAGTCCTGGCCGAACTATGTCCGGCAGGATTGGGATGCGGATGACGAAGAAATTCGCCGCCCACCCACCACTCACTTAGTAGACACCATCGACAATTTGACCGACATGCTCGACTTCGACTCCGAAGACATCGACGGTATGGATGATGTTGCAGGAGATGAACAAGAACCACTGCCCACAGGGCACTGGACAGCCACCTCATCATATGATATATATATATGGTGGACACACCCAAAGAAGGCAATGGCGATGGGACAGCGAAGGATGACCCCTCCAAGAAGCAACCCAAGTGCCGATGTCAGCGGCGCCGCTCTAAGTCTCACCAAGGCAAAAGCGGTGATACCGACACAGGAGATAATAGCACTCCGGACAGTGCCGAAGATGACGACAATCCCCTCCAGCAAGATTTAGAGCAGGAGGATGGAGAAGCCAGCCCCCCGAGAGAGCGGCAGATGGAGAGGCGAAGGATGATAATTACATGCCTCCCTCCGAAGACGAGGCAAGCCTCGGCGATGAAGAATTTGTCGCGCCTGAGAATCCCGTCGAGCAAGAGCGCTTCAAGCGCCGGCTTATAGCCATGACAAATAGGCTTAAGAAAAAGCAACAACAGCTTCGAGCCGATCAAGATTTGCTAGCTGACAGATGGACTAAAGTCCTTGCGGCCGAGGAATATGAACTCAAACGCCCCTCCAAGAGTTATCCAAAGCGCAGGGGGAGGAAGCATTAAAACCTACATCTCCAGCATATGACACGGCTGATCGGCCACCTCATGGCCGCGAGAGAGAGGCATTTCAGCCAAAAGCTCAGCCCGCACCCCGACGCCACTCAAATAAAAATGTCAAGGCACGGGGAAACATGCTAGACCTGCGAGACGTACTGGAGGACAAAGCAAAACACGCAAGATCGATCTATGGATCACGAGGGCACGCCACTATGCGAGACGATAACCGTCACGCCGGATACAGTAAAAGTAAATCCGGCCGGGCCGAACATAGCGGACAAGACTCATTTGAGCTGCGTCGCGATATAGTCCAGTACAGAGGCGCCGCACACCCCTATGCTTCATAGCCGAAGTAATGGATCACCAAATCCCAGAGGGTTTCAAACCCGTAAATATCAAATCATACGATGGTACAACAGTTCCTGCGGTATGGATTGAGGACTTCCTCCTGCACATCCACATGGCCCGCGGTGACGATCTACACGCCATCAAATACCTCCCACTCAAACTCAAAGGACCAGCTCGGCATTGGCTCAACAGCCTGCCAGCAGAATCCATTGGCTGTTGGGAAGATCTGGAAGCCGCATTCCTCGACAACTTCCAGGGCACTTATGTGCGACCACCAGATGCCGATGACTTGAGCCACATTGTCGGTGTCAAAACCGGCGGATCTCGGGTAGGGGGTCCCAAACTGTGCGTCTAGGCTGGATGGTAACATGAGGCAAGGAACACGATGTTTTACCCAGGTTCGGGCCCTCTTGATGGAGGTAAAACCCTACGTCCTGTTTGATTAATATTGATGATATGGGTAGTACAAGAGTGGATCTACCACGAGATCAAGGAGGCTAAACCCTAAAAGCTAGCCTATGGTATGATTGTTGTATGATGAAGTTGTCCTACGGACTAAAATCCTCCGGTTTATATAGACACCGGAGAGGGTTAGGGTTACACAAAGTCAGTTACAATGGTAGGAGATCTTGCATATCCGCATCGCCAAGCTTGCCTTCCACGCAGTCTTCAATCTTGTATCTTCATAGTCCTGGAGTCCAGCTGAAGGTATAGTCCGGCTACCCGAACACCCCCTAATCCAGGACTCCCTTAGTAGCCCCTGAACCAGGCTTCAATGACGACGAGTCCGGCGCGTAGATTGTCTTCGGCATTGCAAGGCGGGTTCCTCCTCCAAATTCTTCATAAAAGTTTATATACATCAAGAGTAGTGTCCGGCTCTGCAAAATAAGTTTCCACGTATGGCCACAGAGAGAATAATATTAACACAAATCTAATCTACTGACGTATTCCGCAGTGTGACATCACACTACGGCCAAGCCTTTATTCGAATCGTTTTCACTTTTCCACCTCTGCGTGTTTTGCGAGGCGGTTTCCTTGGCACGTCTTGTCAAAGCAGAGATCGTGTCCCCCATTTACGGGATTCTCATCAATACGGACGTGGGTAACCCAATCGTGCCTGTTAGCATGTCTTCTCGATTAAACAGGAATCCCAGACGGTTACGGGAAGGGCTCCTGGTATTCAACCTCTTATAAAGAGACCAAGGCCTTACTCCTTTTCTCCAATCTCAAAACAAGTTCGCCCATCGCCTCGAGTTACAACACCCTAGGCTCCAGATTCCAGGCGCTTCGGACCTTCGACAATGTACGGTTCCGACCTTCAAGGCCGATGGATGCCCTCCTCCGTCATGGAGGAGGACGTGCTAAAGTTGAGAGAGGCTAAGTTCTTGACCACCGAAATTTTGCATAGGTTGCCTGCTCAAAGGCAGGCTATTCCCAGTCCCCAGCCCGGCGAGAGCATAGTGTTCATGTCTCACTTCCTTCGGGGGTTAGGCTTCCCGATGGATCCCTTCGTGAGGGGGCTGATGTTCTATTATGGGCTGGAATTTCATGACTTAGCTCCGGAGTCCATCCTCCACATTTCCTCATTCATCATTGTGTGCGAAGTGTTCCTCCGTGTTACTCCTCACTTTGGATTATGGCTCAAGACTTTTGGAGTGGAGCCGAAGATGATCGAGGGACGGCACGCAGAGTGCGGAGGCGCTGTCATAAGTAAGAATGCTGATGCTCCATGGCCCGAGGGCTCCTTTCAAGAGGAGCTCGGCTTGTGGCAACGAGAGTGGTTCTATATCACCGCTCCCAGGAGCACCAAGTGGGTGGCGCCTCCTGCCTTTTGCTCGGGTTCCCCACCACGGCTAGCGTCATGGGTCAACAAAGGATTAGATTGGGGGTTATCCAAAGACGTGCCCTTGTTGCAGGGCCACATTAGGGATCTCTTAGAAAGAGACCTCAACCTGGTCAAGGTGACGCAGGTCATGCTGATTCGCCGAACACTGCCCGGCAAACGTCGCTCCCTTCGTCTGTGGGAGTTTAATCCGGAGGGACCACGAGCTCTCCAGCATTTTATGGGTGCAACGCCCGTGGAGATGTATAAAATGGTCTTTGGATCACAAGCAATGTGTCCAGATTTGACCGAGGACGCAGGTTTAAGCTGCAATCGCCCGGATACTCAAGTAAGTAACCTTGTGCCCGGACTCGCTATCAGTAAAATTGTCATAAATTCGCCCCTAAAAGAGTTGTCCTTTTAAACAGGAGTGGATAGCGAAGGCAAAGCTGATCAGGTGTCCGGCTCCCCTTCCTGAGACCAGGCCGGATCTTGTGCTAGTCAGGATGTTGAAGATCGTGCTTTGGAGGGAAGTGAGGGGGAGGACAAGGAAACTATGGCCTCCTCGAAGGAGGCCGCTCCGAAGGGAAGAAGCGACAATTCCTCTCCTAAGGGGAAGAAGAGGGCCGCCTCTGACGAGCCGGAGACCATGGCCTCAAAGCGGGGGGAAAAGTCCTCGTCAGAGGGTCTGACGCCGGGGAGATCCTCGGCCGAACTACGCCCTCAAAGGGATCAGCCCTCCAGTGAGCCATAAGTAGAGAAAGATTTTCCTTTAGAGGGATGAGAGAAATCCTTGCTTTTTATCTGAGAAGATTAACCGAAATTTTACTTTGTAGCTCGGACCTCAGCCCTTCTCAGCAGAGCTCGTCTTCGGGGGATCTTCTTCCGGAGATGATGGAGAGTGGAACGCCTCCCCCTGCCGTACCGCCTGGCGAGGCAGGCGACCCTGAGGTGTCATCACGGAGGGTTTCTCCGAATTCGGCAGGGGTGGAAGGTAGCCATATGTCCCCCCAAGGTTCTCCGCGTCCGGCCTTCGATGGAGGTCATAGGACGAGTCCGGCACCGTCCGATGCACGGTCAGAGGAGCTGATGATTCTGCTAGGGCGAGCTTCTATCTCAGAGGAGCACCATGCATTGATGGGTACGGTGATTGGAAGGATTTCGTTCGCGGAAAGCAGATTGCATGAGGCCGTCAGAAGTTTGCTGACGGGTTTTGAGGTACGTTTGATAATGTACTTCTTTGTCAGTTGCGCATAAACAAGATGCGCCCTGTGTAGATAGTAGCCCCTGAGACTCTGTGCGTTGTCAAAATTGACGGCGCGTAGAGGATCATAATCCCAGGTCTAAAATGTCGCCTTTGTATACAGGTGGAGAAGTGTCCGGAATCGAGCCGAATTGATGATTTTGCTGAACTAAAGCGGCAACTTGATGTGGCAGATGCCGACACGCTCGTCAATGAGCGGCTTGATGAGCTCAAGGTATACAATTCCTCGGGCGGCATTTGGTAAGAGGAGCTTTATGCCAGTATCTTACAATGTGTGTGCTTGACGCAGATGGTGCGGCCGCCGTGGAGAGTCTTCGGGCGGAACTTGCCCGAGCTAAGGAACAAGCCAGGAAAAGTGATGCGGCTGCCGAGAAGGCCCTTGAAGAGCTGAGAGCCGAACGGGCTGCTCACTGCCGAAGCAAGAAGGAGATGGCCGTGATGGCCGTGAAGTTAAAAAGTGCTGCTGACCGTTGCAAGTTTCTTGAGAAAGAAGACCGGGTGAGACAGACGGACTTAGAGAAGGCCGTTGCTGATGCCAAGGACGCTCGCTCTGCGATGAGAGCTACGAAGGAGGAGCTGCGTCAGGCCGGGCAGATTGCGGCTGGAAAGCCCTTTATGCTGCGGAGGAAGTTTTGCGATCTGAAGTTTGCTCCGTTGGACCGGATGTGGAGTGCGGAGGACACCTATCTGGATTTGGCAGCGAGTGCTGCTGATGCGACCGAATACTTTCGAGATCAAGAAGATCGCGAAGTGGAAAGGCTTTTCTGGTCGCAGTTCCAGAATCCAGAGCATCCACTGGCAGTGGACGATCATCTGGCTCAATGGGCCGAACTAAATAGATTGTCCGGACTCGCCATGAAGTACGTCATGGGTCATCTGTGGCCGGGGAGATCGGAGCTGAAGAGTTATTTCAGCTTGGTGCAGCAATTCCTTGACGCGGTGCCACGTATCAATGTGATGAAGAGGTCAGCATGCATAGAGGGCACACGGATGGCTCTTGCCCGTGTCAAGACATACTGGGCAGAGATGGAGACCACCGTTGTTGCATCCCGAGATTCGGACAAAAGCCGAGTACCCTCCGAGCACTATTTTCAGGAAGTCCTTGAAGACGCTCGTGTAATAGAGACGCAGTGCTCGAAGGATGCTATGTTCTGATAGCATATGTAATTATAAAGCAATATTTTGATGAATTGTAGTAGCCTTTTATACTTGTGCCTTCAAGTATTTGGAACACCTCCTGTGCGGCCGTTTTAAGATATATATACAAAATCTGAAAGATTGCAGTCGTTGGCTTCAGCCCCCACGCACATAGTGCGGGGGTGCTCGCAGAAGATGCATTTTCACACTTAATCCAACGTCTTGGTCCTACAAAGGAGGTGATAGCGCAGCGAGCTAGGCAACCTGACTATAATGCTTTAACACTTTCACTTAGCCATAGGAGCTGGACAATGGGACTATTTAGGTAGCCCCTGGTGGCGACTGCGCTCGCCTGAATTTGGGGCGCGTATGTGCCTGGCTGGGAAGCGACCCTTCGTTAATGCGGAGGAATCCTACAGATTCCGGAAAGTCATTGAGTGGTTGACCAGTCTCACGCCATATCATGACAGTCGGTTTTCGGCTTTCCCTACTGAGGTGCTCGCCTGGCCGAACCAGGGCACAATCGCAGTAGTTCTCCTGGTGCCGCCTTAGCCGATAGAGCGGAACGTAAGGCGGCCGAACACAGGAGCCGGGCAACCCAACATTTGACCAAAATCATGACTCGGAGCTGATGCATATAAGGCCAAACTCGCGACACCAAACACTCCCTAAGGTATTCGGTCTTTATGAGAGCGGGCGAGGTAACGCTCTGAGGTATAAGCCCCTAGTGTCCAGGTACGCGCAAGAATTCTGACGTGGCCACATGCCAAGACGCCAGCCTCCTCCTTGGTCATAGAACCAGGGGATGTGTATCAACAAGAGACAGTAAAAAAGGTTTACGCAGGGTCTTAATCTGAAAAGAATCCTTGGAACGGGTCCCTACTGCACATCTGCGCCTGTGTCTCTGTTGTGCCGTATCCTGGACGGGCGCAGCACGACGTTCATCTGTAAAAAGAGAGCAACTAAGTTGAAAAAGGGGCGTGCCGAACAAAAGTTATATGAAATAAACAAAGTGTAAAGTAAAATATGAAAAATTGAGCTTTATTGTCTCTTATTTTATACGTGTGAAGCCCCTAGTGCAGGGGTATATGGCAACTAAGCCTTTATCAATGATACTTTTGTGCCGGACTCGTCTATCCGTGTCCGTGGTCTTAATGACCTGTTCCGATGTTCTGGCTGGTGAAGCCATTGTATTGTGGGGCTGTTAAAACGGCCGCACAATCCTCTGCTTGGGGGAGGTGTTCTCACTGCTTCCCCTTTAAGGAGATGATGCCGCGTGGACCGGGCATCTTAAGCGTAAGAGATGCATAATGCGGTATTGCGTTAAAGCGGGTGAAAGCTTCGTGTCCCAGTAGTGCTTGATAGCGACTTGAGAATGGGACAATGTGGAAAGTCAGCTTTTCGCGACGGAAGTTATTGGCAGAGCCGAAAATAACCTCGAGCCGGAGAAAACCCATGCAATGGGTGTCCGGACCTGGCGTTACTCCTTGAAAGGAGGTTTTGCTGTGTATTTGACATATCCTATCCAAGATTTTGTTTAGGTTGGATAGGTCGTCCCTGTTATCTTGGAGGGGCGGCTTTTTTTGATTCTGTCGTGAGCTTTTAAATCCGGCGTTGACTGCCGTGCTCTTCGGACTTTTTTCCTTAGTCCGGCAACGGTCCTTATTGCGTCGCGGTTTTCCATTTCCATCCCTAGTTTTGGATGTACTTGGGTCACTGGTGCTGCATCTTGCCAACCAGCTGTCCTCTCCTGCACAAAAGCGGGTCATGAGGCTTGTTAATGCGGCCATTGTTCTTGGCTTTTCTTGGCCGAGGTGTCTGGCGAGCGATTCGTCTCGGACATTATGCCTGAAAGCCGCTAAGGCTTCAGCGTCTGGACAGTCGACTATCTGATTCTTTTTAGTAAGAAATCTATTCCAGAATTGCTGAGCTGACTCTCCGGGCTGTTCAGTTATGTGACTAAGATCGTCTGCATCCGGAGGGCGGACATAGGTCCCTTCAAAATTTGCTCGAAAAGCGTCCTCGAGCTCTTCCCAACTTCCAATTGTGTTTTCAGGAAGGCTTTTGAGCCAATGCCGGGCTGGCCCTTTAAGCTTGAGGGGTAAGTATTTTATGGCATGGAGGTCATCTCCTCTAGCCATATGTATGTGGAGGATATAATCCTCGATCCAGACTCCAGGGTTTGTTGTTCTATCATATGCCTCTATGTTTATGGGTTTGAATCCCGCTGGAAATTCATAATCCAGGATCTCATCGGTGAAACATAGGGGGTGTGCAGCACCCCTGTATTTGGGTGTGCCGGATTCTGATAATGGCTTTATTGCATTGCTTACGAGAGCTTGCTTTCTTGGCCCGTAAATGGACCTGGCTGGGCCATGATGCGAATCCTTAAGTGGGTCGCATGCCGGTTTAAGTGCGGCGCTGCTTGCCGCTTTAGGCTGTCCATGGGGTCGTCTATCTGACCATGTGGCTTTCTCACTTTTGGAATGCGAGGGCTCTAAGGCCTCCTCGTCGAATTCAGGCAGTAGCTTTCTCTTCGGATAACTTTTAGTGCGGCGACTGTCGCCGTATTTGTCTGCGGTATTGATTACTTTACTCCATCTGATCCTGAGTGCATCTTCCGTAGTTTTTAGCTTCCGCTTCTGCTTTTTCAGGCTGCGTGCGGTTGCAACGAGCCGTTTGTGGAGGTTCTTCTGCTTCGTGGGCTTGTCCGGCGTAGGGTCGTCCGGAATGCCATTTTCGCCGGGGGAGGGATGTTTGGTTTCTCTATCCGGGTTGTCCTGTTGGGACGGTTGCTCTAAGGCATGCTCGTCGTCTACCGACTCATCCTACTCTATGGCTGGGTCTTTATCGAGGCGAGGCTTGGGTCGGCGTTTATGCCGACGCTTTGATTGTTTTTTGAGAGATCGATCCCTCTTTCCATCCCTGTTTTCCTCGTTGTTGCTTTGTTTAGGGGTATCCACCATGTACACATCATGAGATGAGGTGGCTGTCCAATGCCCTATAGGCGTTGGTTCTTGGTTGTCTCCTGCATCGTCGTCCATACCGTCGATGTCTTCGAAGTCGAAGTCGAGCATGTCGGTTAAGTCGTCGACAGTGGCTACGAAGTGGGTGGTGGGTGGGTTTTGAATTTCTTCATCATCTGAATCCCATCCTTGCTGACCGTAGTCCGGCCAGGGCTCTCCTGATAAAGAGAGAGACTTTAGTGAATTCAGGATGTCGCCGAAGGGCGAGTGCTGAAAGATGTCTGCGGCGGTGAACTCCATTATCGGCGCCCAATTGGATTCGATCGTCAGGGGCGCGGGGGGTTCGGAGTTCGGAAAGGAATCCGGCTCCTCGGAGTCACGGGCCATGCAGAGTGCGGGGCTGGAGTTCGGCTCGATCGCCTCTGAGATCGCAGCCCCTGAGGCAGCGTCCCACCGCTGATCCTCGATCGATGCAGTAGGAACCGATGCGTGTGCGGCCTCCAAGGCGCTGTTCGGTGGCAGAGCTATATCGTGCCCATCGAGACAGTGCGGCGCGCTTGGCTGTGGCTCGAATCCGTCAAAGATCAAGTCCCCGCGGATGTTAGCCGTGTAGTTTAGGCTTCCAAACCTGACCTGATGGCCAGGGGCGTAGCTTTCGATCTGCTCAAGGTGGCCAAGCGACTTGGCCCGCAGTGCGAAGCCGCCGAAGATGAAGATCTGTCCAGGGAGAAAAGTATTACCCTGGACTGCATCGTTGTTGATGGTCGAAGGAGCCATCGGGCCTAAAGGCGACGACATAGAGGAACTCTCAATGAAAGAACCAATGTCGGTGTCAAAACCGGCGGATCTCGGGTAGGGGGTCCCGAACTGTGCGTCTAGGCCGGATGGTAACAGGAGGCAAGGAACACGATGTTTTACCCAGGTTCGGGCCCTCTTGATGGAGGTAAAACCCTACGTCCTGTTTGATTAATATTGATGATATGGGTAGTACAAGAGTGGATCTACCATGAGATCAAGGAGGCTAAACCCTAAAAGCTAGCCTATGGTATGATTGTTGTATGATGAAGTTGTCCTACGGACTAAAACCCTCCGGTTTATATAGACACCAGAGAGGGTTAGGGTTACACAAAGTCGGTTACAATGGTAGGAGATCTTGAATATCCGCATCGCCAAGCTTGCCTTCCACGCCACGAAAAGTCCCATCCGGACACGGGACGAAGTCTTCAATCTTGTATCTTCATAGTCCTGGAGTCCGGCGGAAGGTATAGTCCGGCTACCCGAACACCCCCTAATCCATGACTCCCTCACACATAATTCAACAGCCATAGGAATCAGCCAGGCAATTCTGGACACAGTTCCTGACAAAGAAAAATCAAATCGTCGACTGTCCGGATGCAGAGGCCCTAGCAGCTTTTAAGCACAACATCCGCGACGAGTGGCTCGCCCGGCACCTTGGCCAGGAAAAGCCGAAATCTATGGCATCCCTCACGACACTCATGACCCGCTTTTGCGCGGGAGAGGACAGCTGGCTGGCTTGAAGCAATAACATATCAAAGAACCATGGTACTTCGGATACCAAGGATAGCAATGGCAGGTCACGTCGCAACAAACACAAGCGCCGCATCAACAGCGACAATACCGAGGATACGACAGTCAATGCTTGATTCAAAGGCTCTAAACCCGGTCAGCGGAAAAAGCCATTCAAAAGAAGCACTCCGGGCCCGTCCAGTTTGGACCGTATACTCGATCGCTCGTGTCAAATACACGGCAACCCGACAAGCCAGCTAACCACACCAACAGGGAATGTTGGGTGTTCAAGCAGGTCGGCAAGTTAAATGCCGAAAACAAAGATAAGGGGTTACATAGCGATGACGAGGAGGAGCCCCGGCCGCCGAACACCGAAGGACAGAAGAGGTTCCCCCCACAAGTGCGGACGGTGAACATGATATACGCAACCCACATCCCCAAGATGGAGCGAAAGCGTGTGCTAAGGGACATATATGCGTTGGAGCCAGTCGCTCCAAAGTTCAACCCATGGTCCTCCTGTCCGATCACCTTCGATCGCAGGGACCACCCCACTAGTATCCGTCATGGCGGATTCGCCGCACTAGTCCTAGACCCAATCATCGACGGATTTCACCTCACTCGAGTCCTTATGGACGGCAGCAGCAGCCTGAACCTGCTTTATCAGGACACAATGCGCAAAATGGGTATAGACCCCTCAAGGATCAAACCCACAAAAACGACCTTCAAAGGCGTCATACCAGGTGTAGAGGCCCATTGCATAGGCTTAGTCACACTGGAAGTGGTCTTCGGATCCCCGGATAACTTCCGAAGCGAGGAGTTAATCTTCGATTTAGTCCCGTTCCGCAGTGGCTATCATGCACTGCTCGAGCAAACCACATTTGCGAGATTCAATGCGGTACCGCATTATGCATACCTCAAGTTCAAGATGCCAGGACCTCGGGGGGTCCTCACAGTCAATGGAAACACAGAGCGCTCTCTCCGCATGGAGGAGCACACTGCGGCCCTCGTAGCAGAAGCACAAAGCAACCTCTTGAGGCAATCCACCAGTTCGGTGATTAAACACCCGGACACCGTCAAGTGCGCCCGGAGTAATCTGCAAGAAGACCGCCTGGCACGTTCCGAGCTTGCATAGCAATGCGGCCCCCACCCCATCCCTAGCCAAATGGCGAAATCTGTGCCACACGTACATAATTACGCATTGAATATACCATGGGCATAGGTGGGGGGTACGACTATGGCACGCCCCAAAACGTGCCTCAACCGCACTAGGGGCTTCCCACTTTGTTATTTTTTCTTTCTTTCAGGACTTTACTCTCTGGAAACCCCGTCCGGTAGTACGATTGCCGGACACACGATACAACAACCAAGGAGGCAGAAAGCTACGTCGCACCATGGAACTCCCAGGTGGTCTCTGATAATGAGTGAAATACCTGCTTTAAATACCATTCTTAGCTTGCCCTTGGAGGGGACATGTCAAATGGTCCTACTTTTTGCTTATCGCACTACTTGTATCATTCTGCTTCGACGCACCTTTTTGAATAAACAATGCATAGCACTAGACTATTACCGCATTCTCTATTCTTATATATATATATATGTTCATTCATGACATTCAGCACCCGTACACTCTGGTACGGCCAATACGCCAGGGGCTTAAGCATACCCCATAATACGGCGTGAGAAGTCCAAACACTTTCGACAGTGCAGCACCCCGAACTTATAGCATTATATGCATCAGCTCCGAATCATGTCTTGGGTCAATAGTTGGGTTTGCCATGCTCCCATGTTTTGGTACCTTACGTTCCGCTATATCGGCTAAGGTAGCACTGGGAGAACTACTGCAATTGTGCCCCGGTTCATCTGGGCAAGCACTTCAGTAGAGAAAACTAAAACTGACTGTCATGATAAGGCGAGAGCTGGTCGCTGTTCGAGAGGTCTCGAGTCCCTAAAGACTTATGCCGCTTAGGGCGAGGAGTCGGCTTTGTCCGGCTTAGGCGTGTATAACGCCCCGAATTCGGCCTTCCGAATACTAGGGGCTTCGCCAAAATTTAAAATTGTAGACTTCTATGGCTAAGTGAGAGTGATAAAGCATTATAGTCTGATTGCCTTGTTCGTTGTGCTGAGCACCTCCCTCGAAGGACCCAACAATGGGAAAAAGAGTGCTCAGATTTATCCCGAACACCCCAGCACTCGTGGCATGAGGGAAGAAGCCGACGACTGGCCAAACTAAAGTAACTATTCGGCCTTGGCCCTCCCGGCCACAGATGATCCACAACGGACCTCATGGCGAGTCCGGAAACCTATGGAGCTCGACCCACTCGGCCATTTGCTCATTCAGCAGTAGCGGACGCACGGGAGTATGGAACTGTGACCAGAACAACTTTTCCAATTCGCGATCTCCTTGATCCTTGAAGTACTCGGCCGCATCAGCAACACTTGCCGCCAAATCCACGTAGGCGTCCGCAGAACTCCATAGTTGATCAAGAGGAGCATACTTCGAATCTCCGAACTTAGTCCGCAACAAGAAGGCCTTCCCAGCCACGATATCTGCAGCTTGATGAATCTCCTCCTTCGCCGCTCTGATTTTAGAGCGGGCTCCCTTGGCTGCTACCATGGCCTTCTCTAGGTCCGTCGCCCTCGCTCGGCTTTCTTCTTCAAGAAGATGGTAACGGTCAGCGGCATCTTTCAACTCAATGGCCATCTTGGCTATCCTTTCCTTGCTTTGGTGATGCGCGGACTGTTCGGCCCGCAGCTCTTCGACCGCCCTTAGAGCGGCCGCATCGCTATTCCTTACTTGTTCCTTGGCCCGGGCAAGCTCTGCCCGAAGGGTCTCCATGGTGTCAGCTCCATCTGCAGTCACAACATATTAAAGATATTAGCATCCTGCTCCTCTTACTATGCGTTGATCACCGAAGAAATCACTTACCCTGTGCCTCGTCAAGCCGCTTGTTGACAAGCACGATGTCGGCATCTGCTGCATCAAGTTGCCGCTTTAGCTCGGCAAACCCATCAGTCCGGCTAGCCACTGGAGCTTCAGCCACCTACACATAAAGGCGGTCTGGTTATTACCTGGGACTATGATCCTCTGTTTGCCGCCGTTTTCGACGACAACCAGAGTCTCAGGGGCTACTATCTGCATAGGGCACACCTAATGTGTGCGGTATTGTCAAAAACATACACTATGTCACGTACCTCAAAGCCTTTCAACAGACTCATAAAAGCTTCATGCAATCCGCTTTCAGCGGATGAAATCCTTTCAACTACCGTACTCATTAATGTATGATGCGCTTCTGAGATGGCCGCTTGCTCCAGAAGATCCTTCAGTGCGTCCGACCGCACACTATACGGTTCCGGACTCTTTTTGTTGCTCTCTTTAGGAGCCGAATACTAAGGACTCCGGGTGGCCAAGGGATTACCCCCTGGCCTTGGCAGATCAGGAGAAACCCTCCACGAAGACACTTCAGGGTCGCCCACTTCATGAGGCGGGGTGGCAGGGGGAGGTGTTTCGCTGTCCATCATCTCCGGAAGAAGATCCCCCGAAGACGAACTCTGTCGAGAAGGGCTACGATCCGAACTACAAGATATAAGCTTCGGTTATTGTCTTCAGAAGTAAGGTAGGATATTTTCACTACTAAGTACTTTTTGATTACTTACAACTCGGTAGAGGGCTGACTCCCTTGCGGACACTGTGCGGCAAGGGTACCCCCTGGGGCAGGACCCTCTGGCAAAGATTTCTTCCCTCATTTGGAAACCTCTGTTTCCGGATCTTCAGAGGTGGTCCTCTTCCTTCCCTGGGGAGAGGGAATGTTAGATTCTTCTCCTTGGTTGTCCTCCTTCGCGGAGGCGCTCGTTCCCCTGGTTGGGGCGAGTAGTGAGTGAGGCTCGCTTCCGGCCTCTTTATTCCCCCCTTTATCTTCCTTCGAGGGCACTTGATAAGGCGCCGGCTCTAGCATTCTATCTAGTACTGGATTGGCCACGCCCTCGGGAAGGGGGGCTGGACACCTTATCATCTTCGCCTTTGTTATCTAGTCCTAGTCAAAGAGCGACTTCTCAGAATGATGTTATGATGAATAAGAGAAACAGTGTGTTCGGCCATGGGAAGATTACTTACTTGGGTATCCGGGCGATTACAGCTCAGACCCGCATCCTCAGTGGTGTCCGGACACTTTATTTGTGATCTGAAGAACAACTTGTACATCTCCTCGAGCGTCATGCCGAGGAAGTGCTGAATGATTTGCGGTCCCTCTGGGTTGAACTCCCACAAACGGAGAGGTCTATGTTTGCAAGGCGGGACCTGGCGAACTAGCATGACCTGCATCACCGTGACCAGGTTGATGTCTCTCTCAATGAGATCTCGGATGCGACTCTGCAATATTGGCACATCCTTTACTGGTCCCCAGTTTAGCCCCTCACTGATCCATGACATCAGTAGTGGTGGGGGGCCCAAGTGAAAGGCAGGGATGGCTGCCCACTTGGCACTTCGGGGAGCTGTGATATAAAACCACTCCCGCTGCCACAAACTGGATACCTCTGGGAAGGAACCCTCTGGCCATGGAGCATTAGCGCTTTTTCTTATTACGGAACCTCGACACTCTACGTGCCGCCCCTCGATCATCTTCGGCTTCACATTGAAGGTCTTGAGCCATAGGCCGAAGTGAGGGGTAGTGCGGAGGAAGGCCTCACATACGACGATGAACAACGAGATGTGAAGGAGGGAATCCGGGGCCAGATCATGGAAATCCAGTCCATAATAGAACATGAGTCCCCTAACAAAGGGATCCAGAGCGAGGCCTAGTCCTTGGAGGAAGTGAGAGACAAACACATCACTCTTGTTGGGTTCAGGAATGGGGATGACCTACCCTTGGGCAGGCAGCCTGTGTGAAATTTCGGCGGTCAGATATCTGGCCCTCTCAGCTTCTTGATGTCCTCCTTTGTGACAGACGAAGGCATCCATCGACCTTGCAGGTTGGATCCGGACATGGTTGAAGGTCCGAAGTGCCTGACCTGAGCCTCGGGTGTTGGAACTTGAGGCGGGGGAAGGATTCGATTGAGCGTGAGAGGAAAAAGGGACAAGTCTTGGCCTCTTTATAAAGAGGGTGAATGTCAAGCGTCCTCCTCGCGGCCATTTTGGACTCGCCTAAAATCGAGGAGTCATACCAACGGGCACGAGTGGGTTACCCACGTCCGTATTGATGAGAATCCCGTAATAGGGGGGGACACGATCTCTTCTTCGACAAGACGTGTCAAGAAAACCGCCTTGCGATATGTGCGGTGCTGGTTGAGAAAAGAGGTTCGAATAATGATCGGGCCATGACGTAACATCGTGCTGTCAAAACACGTCAGCAGATTAAATTTGTGGAAATATTATTCTCCCAACGGTGGTATGTGGAAATTATTTTGTAGGGCCGGACACTATCCTTGGGTCCAAAATCTTCTATGGAGTATCCGGAGGAGGAACCCACCTTGCAATGCCGAAGCAATACTGCGTGCCGGACTCATCGTCATTGAAGCCTGGTTCAGGGGCTACTGAGGGAGCCCTGGATTAGGGGGTCTCCGGACAGCGTGTCACGACCGGTTTTTCCGGGTAATAAATTTCCAGAAAAGACCGTCGTGCTCATCAGCCCCAGGATTACTGTTAGCTGATGAGGCTCCAACTTTATACAGAAATTCCAAGCAGAAAACAAAATATGTAGTACAAGGCCATTATGGCCTGTGAGTACAACAAATGGTTTCTAGTGGTAGATGGCGGAAGCGGGTTGTGAAACATCAGTGTCTATGGGACTCCATTTCCCACGGGAACAGGTGACCAGGTTAACTCCTATCTTCGCGAGGCTGCTATCTTCATTACTTAGGTTCCGGGGCTGTCATCGCGTCGCTCCTCTTCGTGCAAGAAAATCTGGCCAAGA
The DNA here is from genome assembly GCF_002162155.2 of Triticum dicoccoides. Taxonomy (NCBI): domain Eukaryota; kingdom Viridiplantae; phylum Streptophyta; class Magnoliopsida; order Poales; family Poaceae; genus Triticum; species Triticum dicoccoides. Next base: position 51,490,623 of record NC_041388.1, read on the forward strand.
CAATAGCCAGGGACAAGACAGTGAGTACTTTGAATGTACTCGCAAACATTATGAACACAGGTATAATATAACAATGATGTGCTGAAAATATTTTATGCTCATGACGTCAGTCACAAAAGATAAATAAATCTCTGATGCGTGCAAGCAAGTTATTTATAAAATTGCAATAACATAGTAGTATTAAAATTTATGAAATAAATAACAAGCAAAGCCACAGTCGGGCGTCTGAGCGACACCACATAAAGGGCTTTAAAAGAAATGCCACAGTCGGGCGTCTGAGCGACACCACATAAAGGGCTTTAAAAGAAATGCCACAGTCGGGCGTCTGAGCGACACCACATAAAGGGCTTTAAAAGAAATGCCACAGTCGGGCGTCTGAGCGACACCACATAAAGGGCTTTAAAAGAAATGCCACAGTCGGGCGTCTGAGCGACACCACATAAAGGGCTTTAAAATAAACAATCATAGTGAATATCCCGGAGGTAGAACCATCCCAGGGATACTCGATAATAACAATAATATCATGGGTTAGTCAACAATAATAATCATCATTATCACAAGTCACAGGTAGTAGTTCCAGTTCTGGTTAACAGTTTCACCTCCGAAGACCGACACTAGACCGACACTTGACCCATCCCAGACTGTAATCCTTAACCATGGACACGGCTATTCGAATAGGTTTAATCTCTGCAGAGGGTGTACTCTTTACCCACGAGTAACGGATTTCTTTAGTCCATCGGGACTAATTCCGTCTATGGTCTTTTTGTTGAAAACACACCTAACTTGCACACACCAGCTTAACTCACACGTGTATGGAATCACCCACGACACCTGTCAAGCAAACTTTAAGTGGGGAGGCTACAACCTCGAGTAGCATGGGATCAAATTTATATCGCGCGCTCTAAGGGGTGGCCTCCCCTCTCGGTCCCAACCGGAAACACCCATGCCCCCGGACCAGGTGGCCTGCCTACCAGCTACAACCGGTATCTTCCACCATGGCCTCTCTGTATGGTGTGTGCTAGAAAGAGGTTGACAACTTACTGAACCGTACTCTACTTGCTGTAGAGACGAGTGGTAGTACGAAACAAGTATGGGGGTTACTGGAACAAGACTCGATCTACGGTCGACTCAGGAGGTTTAAGTATTCCCTGCATGATTAGCATGACGAATATATTTCAACCAACAGAGTCACCGCTCATATCACCTTGCCATGCCATACTAGACATAACCGTCCCGACGGAGACCGGCGACAAACTCATGCCTACCCAAGGCAGAGGTTTTCCCGGGTTCCTGCCGGTATGCATGCAAGGCACATGAGGGTGATTATCATCACAAGTGTGTCCATTTCCAACAGCATGGAAATCAATAACATGCACCCATGCATATGATCATATCACATGAAATAACAAGTTTCTCCAAAGTGAGGTGATGTTATGAACGTGTCATCGGACACACAAAAATATTATGCCGGGGTTCAGAATGCTTGCCTTCAATGTGTGGAAAGGCAGGGTGCACTCCAAAACTTGAAACATTTCTCCTCTCTTCAAAACTCCTATTTTAGCAAAATAAAAGAATTAACACACAAAATAAAAAAGGCACCAAAAGTTGTTCTGAATTTTTTTCAAATAAATCTTAAAATAAACTAGGTGAAATTTGAGAGAGGTAGGAAAAAGAATCACTTCATTTGGAGTTGTATTTAAAAAGTTATAGCCAGTCAAAGTTCTGGTCAAAATCTGTTATTTAAATAAAACAGAAAAGAAAACGTTTCGGAGGGGAATACGCTTTCGGAGCGGGGGAAACGTACTGGGGGGATTACGCCTTCACTTAATCCCACGTGGACAGGCACGGGGTCGCTGACAGTGGGTCCAGAGAGTCCCACTAGTCAGGTTTGACTAGTCTCTCTTTCCCCCTCCTTCCCCTGTCCCGAGCGGAGGCGGAGCTCAGGCGATCGTCGCCGGCGACTAGCAGCTCTTCGCGGGGCCCCGAGGGCGGGGATGGATGCGCCACTCCAGTGCGGTCCTCCCGGTGGTTGCCAGGCCAGTGGGGACGGAGGGAGCTGCCGGCGGTGAGCTTCGTGGCGGAGGAGGCTTCGGGGGCGGAGTGAAAATTCTCCCGCAGTGAGCCCCGGTCGAAATCGAGTAGAGGGAAAGGTTCACGGGAGGATGAGGAAGCTCTTGGTGGAGAGAACCGAGAGGGGGAGGCCCTGGTGGTGCCGAATTGGCCAGGGCAGTGGTGGCGGCCGCAGTTGCCGGAGGTGGGGAAGAAGACCTCCCTGGGTCGATTGGCTGCCATAGGAGAACTAGGGGAACATTCTAAGGTTGCCTGTGTGCTTGGGGAAGCTCGGGGGCCTCCTTTTATAGCTCGTCGAGGTCGGTTCCGTGGCGGCTGCGGATAAGGTTGCCGGCGACCGCCATTCTGTAGCTAGGGCGTCGTGGCGGCGACGAGCGCTAGTGGACACACTCACGGATGAGCACGCGCTGTTCCAGGGGCCAGGTGGCGAGCGGGAGAGGCTTGGGCGGTGCTGAACGGAGCAGGGGCTGTCGGCGGCCGTGGCGGCTAGCTCTTGGCCTGCCGGGCATGGCGAGGGGCGGCTTGGCGTGTTGCGGTGAGAAGGGGAGCGCGTGGCGTGGTGCTGCAGAGCGGGCCAAAACCGTGGGGCCAGCGTGTCGGCTCGGCGCACGTGCGTGCCAAACGCACGCTCTGCTCGCGCCCTGGGCGTGCACGGGATGTGCTCGACGTAATGCCAGAGCATGCTACAGAGCTTGGGTGAGGCTGGCATTTAGCAGATCTAGGTTAGGAGAAACGGGGAGTCTAGTGGACATGCTTGTTTGATCAGAGGTGCAAGTTCACAGTGCAATGCCACAATTCATGTCAAAACAGATCATGCCCGTAAGGTGTTTGACAAAATGCTAAGGGCACTTAGGCAGGTCTTGGAGTGGCCAAAAACTCCAGATGGTGGTCTCTTTAGATGTACAAGAGGGTGGTGAGGTTAGTTTGCCAAAAGCAGAAACTTGTTAGTGCAAGTTTTGCAAAACTACAATTCTGGACAGGAAATAAATGACATTATTTCATGAACCAAAATTAATCCAATGGGTACATGCTCCTGGATTTAGGGGTTTTGTAGGGCTATCTACAAGTAGGAGAAAGCACAAAATCATTGGAGCAAAAAATAAATAGGGTTGCAGTAGAAATCACAAGGCTGGACCAGAATGAAAAGGAGGTTGATTCACTCAATATTTTCAAAGAACAGCACTAGGTTTTTGCATAAAGTTGAATCATATGGTACTAACAATATCCCATAATTTTGGTGGAGGCCAGAAAGAAATATTTAAATGGGTTGTAGTGCAAAATGCACTCTGGACCAGAGAAGAAAAAATGAGTGTAGAGCTCAAAATATTTCATGAATAAAATATATTTTTGCATAAAAGTGATTTAAAAACATCACATGACATCTCCAAATTTTTGTGGGAATTTTAAGTGAATCTATCAAATGGTTGTAGTTCAAATATGGCCATTTAACCTTGAAAAACCATTTTCGAGAAAGTAAAGATCAAGCAACTTAATTATTTAATTAGTTATATTAAATAAGGGAAAGTTTCTCTTGAGAGATTAAATATGTCCAATGACATATTTGAAAAGTTTTCTCTTTGGGAAAAACTCATCATAACAGGGAAGGAAATGATTTAAAAAAATCAAAATGGAGCTCAGATATCCAAAGTTTTAATCCCTGGAAAAAATTTTAATTCATTAAAACAAGGCCAAATTTTTTTGGGGTGTCACACAGCGGGACTATATCCTTTGGCCGGACTATCAGACTATGAAGTTACAAGATTGAAGACTTCGTCCCGTGTCCGGATGGGAATCTCCTTGCCGTGGAAGGCAAGCTAGACAATACAGATATGTAGATCTCCTCCCTTGTAACCTACTCTGTGTAACCCTAGCCCCCTCCGGGGTCTATATAAACTGGAGGGTTTAGTCCGTAGGACAACATACAATCATACCATAGGCTAGCCTCTAGGGTTTAGCCTCTACGATCTCGTGGTAGATCAACTCTTGTAATACTCATATCATCAAGAACAATCAAGCAGGACATAGGGTATTACCTCCATCAAGAGGGCCTGAACCTGGGTAAACATCGTGTCCCCTGCCTCTTGTTACCATCCACCTTAGACGCACAGTTCGGGACCCCCTACCCGAGATCCGCCGATTTTGACACCGACAGGGTCCCACTTGTCATTAATCAAATTTGGACCTAAAACTAACAAATCTAAAAGACGAGATTCGAACTGGCAACCTGGACTACAAAGCGTAAGTCGATAGCCCAAAACAACAACGGTTGTTGGCTTTGTCCCATAACTTGATTTTATACAGTATTATGTTGAGTAGAGTAGAGGGAGTGCCTCGTCTACACATGCATGACCGTTGAATCACTTACTGGTGGGTCCCTGGTCTGCGATCTCTCTCTTCTTCCATCGTCTAACCTTTGCACAGGCACACACGAAGAGCGGCGCTAGCTTGCCGTGGTGTTATTACAACTAAAAAAAAGCTTGGAAAATAGAAGAATCGCCTAGAACAAGAGACGTTGTGGCTGGTCGAGATGGAGCTAACCACACCTATCCTCCGTGCCATGTTAGCATGATGAAGCGGAGTGGCTAGTGGGGTGTTTTCAACCGACTGGCTGGGTCCCGAGGTCGAACCATAGGTACTATGTCTGATACAGTAAATTTTTACATGCACAATTTTCCTCCGTGCCGAGACATGGAACACCCTACCGCGTGGTTTCAGGGTCCTCCTGGGTGGTGCACGCATATATTCTTCCTAACGTGGGACGCCGTACAGCGCGTTTTCGCCGAAGCAAGTAAATAAATGAGTCGTCAAATCACGGAAGACCACTTTTCCCACCGAGTACATCAGTGAAGCACGGTGGCTAGCTAGTTGGGCTAGTTCGACTGATTAGCTAGGCCGCCGCCACATTTGTTTTTTCACCCCTTTTTTTATCTACTTGCCGGCAGGTAAATTTAAACATCCACCGTGGTGTTGCTCTGGTGTTTGAGTGTGGTAGGATTTTTAATTTCTTTATTGACGGGAGCAGGCGTGGCAGGATTTTTAATTTTTTGATTGACGGGAGCAGGCGCGGCAACAATTAGTCACGATGACTCTGCCTGTAAAACCCACTGCTCTCTGATGTGAGAAGTCGTCGACTGGTGTTTTACCATGGTGAAAACCAAAAGATTCCCCGCTCCTCGGCTGGCTCCCTCCGCCTTCCCATAGATTGCATTGCCTTTCAGCCGTTCTACCCCCTGCATCACCAATGTCGTGCGCCTCGAGAAGCAGAGGGACTCCAATGGTGTTTAGGCGCCCTTTGCATGGGCATGTCCATGTCTCGGCGCAACATGACCATTGGATCAAACTCATACGGTGCAGATCAGTCACTGTAGCACAAAGCGTGTGGGTGTGTTTGGTTGCATTCTCATCTCAATATAGTGTATAAGTCACCTTACGAAAACCAAATAATCCCAAAACACTTAGGCACGGTACATTAACTCCCTCCCCGTTTCTTGTTTTGTGAAATATCAACCAATAAGAGACGTGGGCCGTGCATGATTTCAATGACTCGCGACTAATAAACATGAGATGCGGTGGTTAGTTCATTGCATGCAATGCTATTAATTAGCAAAAAGACATTAAATTTTCTCGTTTTCCTCTCCGCCTTGGTCGCAGTGCACAACGTAAGATGACTTACACACCTAGACAGAGTAGTTGTTTCCTCTTCGTGTATTTGTGTTAACCTACTAGTGTGGACTCATGCACCCTTCATGCACTCTGCCAAACACCCAAAAGTGGGTCGAGAAGGGAACTTTTGCTCCCATCCCGTGCACCCTTCATACACCCTGCCTAACACTATTCGTGCTTCATATGGTTCATGTTTCATGGAGTACTGTAGCACCGTACTCTCCGTGTGCTGTAGACCTAGTTTTGTTAACATTGATCTCACCGTTCATTCTCAACCAGACAGTCGAGAAAGCGGTACTATGTTACTACATTACCGTTCATATAGTTGACATGCGCACAACATCATTTGTTGTCGTCATATCTTACTACACTAGCAACAAGATTATGTAGTACTAACGTATGAACCACTGCACATGCCTAGTAGTAGGAGCACTGTGTATGTTCAAGTGGGTGCCGTGTTTCGCACTCCTCCGTCGTAAGAGTGGAAACGCTTGCTGTAATCATTTTTTTCTTTAGAAAAACAATGGACACGCTCTACCGTGCGAATCCTCCTCCAACCATGCACTAAATTACTCACTTTCGCCGACGTGTGGGACAACCAACATCGGGGTCCACAAGCCATGCACTAATTTACTCCGTAGTAGAGTGATGGTAGACTACCCTGATCGAAGCGCCGCAGTAATGCCCAATGAGCCGTCAAATCACAAAACCCCCTCCTTTCCAGTAGTAAGTTGGACGGACGAAGCAACCATCATTTCACTCTTCTCTCTCAGCTTCCTCTCCACCCAACCCTCGCTTCTCCCTCATTTGTTCCTCATTTCTTCAAGAAAACCCCGACCTGCTTCTGCCATTGTTCTTCTCTCCCAAAGAAGGAAAGGTGAGCGCATCAATGGTGTTGATTCTGGCCAAGGCCCGGTCTTGCAACCCCGAGACTGATCCTATAACTCCCTCTATTTTCTTTTTTTGGGTTTGTGATTATGGTTTCTTTTCTTTTATTTCTATTTGACAGTTTCTTGATGGACGCTGGAGCACCGACCGAAGTGATGTCTATGGCTCTGGCCAAAACCGTCGAGGCTCATGGTATGAAGAAGCGCAAGCACCCCGCCGAGACTACCGCAGACAAGCTCAAAGCCATCGCCCTGTCCAAGCCCCCTCTCCGGGATCCCTCATTAAGCAAGTCCAGGTAATATCTCTTCTTGACGATCTTTTTCTCGATCTTGATCATGTTTTTTCATCTAACACGCAGTACTAGTACTAGTAGTACAACTTTCTTGGTGATCTTGCATATGATTTTTGTGTGCCAAATGACGGTTCTAAATTCCTCTTTTGACCAAAACATGCGAGAGGTTGACACTGATTTCTTATAGATTACTTTCAACTACTCCCTCTGTCCCGAATTTCTTGTCTTAGATTTGTCTAGATACAGATGTATCTAATACTAAAATGTGACTTGATACATCCGTATCTAGACAAATCTAAGACAAGAATTTTGGGACGGAGGGAGTACTTTATGAACATCAATGCTACCTTTGAAGAGGGTATATTTGCCTCAGTAACTTGTGTTATGGATATTGCAAGTAATCCCTCTGCTCTCATGCCTTTGAAGACATGTTCTAGTGTCTTTGTTGACTCATTTCTGTGCGTATATGTAGTCATATATGGAGTATAATATCGAAAATCATCTTATATTTCTGAACAGAGTAATAATAAAATATGGTTTCTGTTTGTATTAGAACCAGGTCCGCGGTGGAGATAAAGTTCTCAAAGTCATGCCGTGTGAACAAGACCGAGGATGATTTCTACTGCTAAACTATCCAGTTGTTGTGTCCTTGTCGCCATGTGTCCTGAACTAGTGTTTTCCTGTAGCATTGTTGTCAGGCGTGTTCTCGAGGCTGTACTTGACCACAACAATTTCCTGGTTGTGCCTTCGATTACGAAGGGTGTGGTTCTTGTAAAGCTTCCCAACAAATATGATGCAGCCTGTCTTCATGATCATGTTTATGAGTGGAAAGACCACTCTGTTAGGTTCTCCAAGGTTGACAAGATGGTGATGGTGCATGTAGACATCTCTCACGAAGTCCATGGCCTAGTCAGTTATGCGGGGTTCATCCCGTAGGTCGGTGGCAAGAAATAGTCTGCATAGTTTAATTAGTGCAACTTTGCTTGTTTGTAGTAGGTACTATTGTTCAGTACTCGATTTGTGTTTGTGAACCCTGTATTGTTTGTTAGTACTACAGCTTTTGGTGTGTGGTCAGTCCTGAGAACGGTCTATGTTAATGTCTGTCCACTCAATTCAGTCTGTATATTTTGAAGTATCCAGATCATCTTTTTTGTGAGGACGGTGAGGGAGTCCTGGATTAGGGGGTGTCCGGGTAGCCGGACTATACCTTCAGCCGGACTCCAGGACTATGAAGATACAAGATTGAAGACTTCGTCCCGTGTCCGGATGGGACTTTCCTTGGGGTGGAAGGCAAGATTGGCGATGCGGATATTCAAGATCTCCTACCATTGTAACCGACCTTGTGTAACCCTAACCCTCTCCGGTGTCTATATAAACCAGAGGGTTTTAGTCTGTAGGACAACTTCATCATACAACAATCATACCATAGGCTAGCTTTTAGGGTTTAGCCTCCTCGATCTCGTGGTAGATCTACTCTTGTACTACCCATATCATCAATATTAATCAAGCAGGACGTAGGGTTTTACCTCCATCAAGAGGGTCCGAACCTGGGTAAAACATCGTGTTCCTTGCCTCCTGTTACCATCCGGCCTAGACGCATAGTTCGGGACCCCCTACCCGAGATCCGCCGGTTTTGACACCGACATTGGTGCTTTCATTGAGAGTTGCTCTGTGCCGTCGCAATCAGGAAGGATGCCTCTTCCCATCTTTAAAGACGGCTCCGTTACTAAGGGAGCCTTGGCTGTCGGCCAAACTCTCCGGCTAGGCGGTTTTCTCATGACCGCCTGTTCGGCCGTTGCACCGACGGTGACCTCTCGGGTCATCAAAAGCAATCTTCACGTCAGCTCGGAACTCGTCGAGCAGTTAGATCCAATGGAGCTCTCTTCCGTAAACGAGCTCTTGGATCGCATCGCCGCCTTGGGGGTCACTACGGATTATGACCAGATTGGGCTTAAACCCGATCTAAGAGAAATTAATTCTCCCCAAGTCACCCATCACGTTGCCGTGGTAGAGGCACAGTGCGGCGACTCTTCATCTATCTTAAGGGCTAGCTACGTACGGATTCCTGATCCCTCCAAGTCGGATACCCGCGGAGGGGAGGATGTAACTCAAGACCTGAACTTAGAATCAGGCAACGGGCTAGATTCACTGGACAACATCCAAGAATCCAAACTTCAGAGTTTGGAAACTCCTTGGCCTCTGAGTCTTAGATTAGGTGAAGTTCCGGACTTAATTCCACCCACCCACCCGAACATAAGCGATCTATCCCAAATCAAGCAAAAGTCTGAAGAAATAGTACATCATTACTGGGCAAGGTTCCTCCTGGTTATGAACAGGATAAAGGACTGCCGCAAGGAAGACGCAATCTCAATCTTCTGTAATAATTGCACGGACAAGGGAATCCTCAATGCCATAGGTTGTCATGATCTTACACGCTTCGCTGACTTGGCGTCCATAGTACAAAAGTACTGTGCGATGGAAAGCGCCCGGAAAACCGAAACTAAATTTTCGGACAATCCGGCCCTGAATAGAAACCTCGTCCGAAATAAAAGGGTGCATCATCATCAGACACCCGGGTTAAAAACCAAAAAACCAAAACCCTCTACAGGGCTTGGAATCGTACTGGAGGGATGGCTTAATGGACCCTATAAAATTCATAGTACAGAGGACGCCACACCAACTCATAGCCTCAGAGCATGTTGGATACTCCAGCAGGTGGCCAAAAGGGGCGAAGATCTCCTAATTCTGGAGGCCGCAGAAAGCCACCTCAGGGACTCCAGTACAGTCTTAACAGTCTTCGTGACTTTCGCATCAAATAATATGCGAAAAAGAACACTCCGCAGCCTCGCCGAAGTCTATCAAGTAGCAACAATAAACCCATGGAGTGACACGGCTATTACTTTTAATGCCAGTGATGAACCTAAATTTCGAACAGCTCGAGCACCAGCCGCATTGGTACTCAGTCCTATAGTGGACAGCTTTCGCCTCACCAAGGTACTCATGGACGGAGGCAGCGGATTGAACCTCATTTATGAGGAAACCCTTCAAAAAATGGAAATAGACTGGAACCGCATTGAGCGAAGCAGCACAACCTTTAGAGGAATAATCCCCAGTCGGTAAGCACGCTGTGCAGGAAAAATCACACTAGATGTGGTGTTCGGCACGCCGGATAATTATAGGTCTGAAGAGGTCACATTCCAAGTGGCCCCGTTCAGTAGCGGATACCATGCTCTGCTGGGGCGGGAAGCGTTTACAATCTTCCAAGCAATACCCCATTACGGGTACATGAAGCTCAAGATGCCCGGGCCGAACGGAATCATCACTCTCGCTAGTGATCCGGACATAGCACTCCGTGCTGAAAACAAGACAGCCGCATTGGCCCTTGAGGCACTGTCCGAAGCCCTAGCGGCTGAGGAACTGACTACGCTGCGCTCCACGGTAAACAGGGACGATGTGATACTCGACAGAAGATCCAAGTCCACCTCTTTTAAACCAGCGGATGAAATAGTCAAATTCCAGGTCCATCCAACGGACCCCAATAAAACAGCTTCCATCGGGGCACAATTAAACCCCGATGTAGACGCCGCACTGCGAGAATTCCTACGGGAGAACTGGGACATTTTTGCCTGGCGCCCTTCAGACATGCCAGGAATCCCACACAGGTTGGCCGAACACAGCTTAAATATCCTAAAAGGATTCAAACATGTCAACCAAGCCCTTCGGTGTTTCTCTGAGCCCAAGAGACAGGCAATGGGAGAGGAGCTAGCCAAACTATTGGAGGCCGGATTCATCATAGATATAAAACATACGGACTGGCTAGCAAACTTGGTGATGGTACCAAAGAAGGACAAATCCTGGCGCCTGTGCGTTGACTTCAAAGACCTTAACAAGGCTTGCCCAAAGGATCCCTTCCCCCTCCCTCGCATTGATCAAATTATCGATGCCACTGCAGGACACGATTCGTTGTGCTTCCTCGACGCATACTCCGGTTACCATCGAATCAAGATGGCCGAGTCAGACCAAGCCGCAACAGCATTCATCACCCCATACGGCCCATTCTGCTTCAACACAATGCCTTTCGGGATCAAAAACGCCGGTGCAACATATCAGCGCATGATTCAGACATGTCTGGCAAACCAGATCGGCAAAACAGTAGAGGCATACGTGGATGATGTGGTCGTAAAAATAAAACATGTCGAATCTCTAGTAGACGACTTGAGGCTTACATTTGACAACCTCTGAGCATATGACATCAAGCTAAATCCAGAAAAATGCATTTTCGGTGTTCCAGCCGGGAAGCTCTTGGGCTTCATTGTATCCGGTAGAGGAATCGAAGCAAATCCAGCCAAGATCCGAGCTTTGTCACAATTGGATATCCCAAAGGGCCTCAAACAAATACAAAAATTAACCGGATGCGTGCCGGCTCTAAGCCGCTTTATCTCCCGGTTGGGAGAAAAGGCGCTACCCCTCTATCGCCTCCTTCGGCGCACCGAACACTTTGAGTGGATGGATGCCGCCACGGCCGGAATCGAGGAAATAAAAGCCATATTGGCAACAAACCCCGTCCTGGCCGCGCCAAACATCGGTGAACCAATGCTATTATACATTGCAGCAACCCATCAAGTTGTCAGCGCAGTACTCGTCGTCGAACGGGAAACGGACGGACACAAATTCCCCCTTCAAAAGCCGTTTTACTATGTGTCCACTGTCCTCACCCCATGCAAATCGCGGTACCCACATTATCAAAAGATTGCATATGCGGTATTCATGGCATCCCGGAAGCTACGACACTACTTTCAAGAGTGTTCAATCACAGTAGCATCGGAAGTACCACTCAACGATATTATAAACAACCGTGACGCAACGGGGCGGATTGCAAAATGGGCCATCGAGCTCCTCCCGTTCGACATAACTTATAGGGCACGGCGAGCTATCAAGTCGCAAGTTTTGGCCGACTTCGTCGCAGAATAGACGGAGGCCGAACTCCCTAAAGAGTACGGCACATATTCAAACTGGATCATGCACTTCGACTGTTCCAAAATGTTGTCCGGACTTGGGGCCGGCGTCGTTTTGACGTCCCCCACAGGAGCCACAGTTCAATATGTACTCCAGATTATGTACATGGACTCCAACAATGCAGCTGAATACGAGGCCCTTTTACATGGTCTCCGGATGGCAGTATCCATGGGCATTCAACGCCTAGAGGTGCGCGGGGATTCGAACCTCGCGATATCCCAAATAAATGGAGACTTCGATGCCAAGGATCCAAAAATGGCAGCTTACCGCAATGCCGTCCTCAAAATGTCAGCTCAGTTTGAGGGGCTCGAATTTCACCATATAGCCCGAGAAAACAATCAGGCGGCGACATCCTGGCATGCATTGGCGCAAAACGCGATGCGATCCCCCCCAACATCTTCCTGGAAAGGCTGTTCAAGCCATCCGTAGTATGGGAAGGGGAACATGGCAATATTAGCCCGGACCCAACCGCACTGTCCGACGCCGAACAATATGACATAATCGGAGGCTCTGCCAATGAAATCACAACCTCAGCCCACGTACTAATGGCCGTTATCGCCCCGTGGACAGAGCCATTCCTAGCCTACCTTACTAGGCAGGAACTCCCAAAGGACCAAAACAAGGCACGCTGTATAGTGCGGCGATCTAAAGCCTATAAAGTCCATGAGGGAGAACTTTATAAGAAAAGCACTACTGGAGTCCTTCAAAGGTGCATCTCTGAAGAGGAAGGGCGGGACCTGCTGGCTGAAACTCATGCTAGACTCGGTGGCCATCACGCTGCAGCCCGGTCCCTTGTAATCAAGGCTTTCCGTACAGGCTTTTATTGGCCGACGGCCCGGGCGGACGCTCAGGACTTGGTCCAACGATGCGCCGGTTGCCAGCTTTTTGCAAACCAAAGCCATATGCCACCCACCGCCCTCCAAACTATCCCCATCACTTCGCCTTTCGCGGTCTGGGGGCTTGACATGGTGGGACCCCTTAAAGGCGGAACCCACAACAAAAAATACTTACTGGTCATGGTGGATAAGTTCACCAAATGGGTAGAAGCCAAGCCTGTTAAGGTGGCCGAATCTGGACCTGTGATAGACTTTATATCCGGGGTCGTACACCGTTATGGTGTCCCGCATAGCATCATCACCGATGACGGCGGCCGATGAGGTAAAACTCTAGTGCAAAAACATGGGCATCAAGCTCGATTATGCTTTCGTCTATCACCCGCAAACTAACGGTCAGGTCGAACGTGCAAATGGTCTCATCATGAGTGGCATCAAACCCATATTAGTGCGGTCCCTCAAGGAATCTAACACGCACTGGGTAGAGGAGCTCGACTCCGTACTCTGGGGGCTGCGGACCACGCCGAATCGCACCACCGGATGCACACCATTTTTTATGGTGTACGACACAGAGGCAGTCTTGCCCTGCAACATAATTCATGACTCACCTCAAGTGCGCATGTATGAAGAAAGGGAAGCCGAGCTCGATCGGCAGGACATTTTGGATGCCTTAGAGGAGGAGCGCGACGTGGCAAAAGCCCGTTCCGCATTCTATCAACAGCAGGCTCGAAGATATCAAAGCAGAGAAGTGCGGGCCAAAAACTACAATGTTTGCGAATTAGTTCTACGCCTGCCGGACAAGAAAAAGGACAAGCTGAAGCCCAAGTGGGAAGGTCCCTTCATAATCGACCAAGTCATGACTGGTGGAGCATACCGCCTGCGAGATGCGTCGGATAACTGACTCGAGCCGAACCCATGGAACGCAGCCCGTCTCAGAAGATTCTATGCCTAGCGCCGGACTCTGTGTTTATCTCCTTCCTCTGTCCATTTTTTACATTTTCTGTCTTAAATTTCTCTCCTTCCCCCCCTTTTCTTTTATAGCCCTTAAAGGCTCCTCAAGTAACGTGCTACTCACACTCCTTAAACCTGGGGGCTTCTTTAACAGAAGCTTATTTATACGGGCTTCATGCCCACCACATGTGTCAAACTTCCGCATGTACCTTTTCTTCACCATTATATGCATCGATATGACTTAAGTTTTGGCCAAGCTGGGTTACCTGGCTCTTGTGCTTACCCCTACGTTCCCGATTGTTCGGCTAGGTGGTAAAGGGAGCACCTCTGCGATTGTTACTGCCGGATCAGCCGGATGTGTACCTCAGACTAGGTGAAGCCGAAAGCTAGCGTTCTTAAGGGAATATTCGGTCGGTGAACTAAAAGATGACCTTTTTACTTATTTATATATATGCCCCCAGATGATTTTCTTGCGTTTGCAGTCCGTACATGCACTTTAGGGCATGCCTCCCAGAGAAAGGAACCCCTAACGGAACTATTCTCTCTGGAAGATGTTTCTTTCTAACCATGTAATATAACATAACTAGTTGGGCACTTGTCTGATAAAGCACTAATGACCCCTACGCCTGGTCTCCATGCATACCCCGGTTCTTACATAACCGGTAGGGTATTCGGACACACTCCGGACCATCAGGTCCTGAGGTTGAAGCGAAAAGGTCGGCAACGACAAACGATCTACAATCCAGCTAGAAGGCATTACACATGTCAATTAAAAATTACATAGTCACTCTGACTAATTGTATTCCTCTTCAATACCATATAACAGCCTGTCTAACTTACAGTCCTGCTGGGAATACTTGGCGGCCAATTCTACTTGGCCGTACACTAAGCTTACAGGGATCTCCTTCCCGTCAGGCCCCACAGGTCCGACCTCGGCCATGTGGTTTGGGTCAGACTTCGTGTACCGGGTCTTCACCATGGCCCAGGCCTCCCTAGTGCCTTGTCGGCAGGCCGATATCTTCCACAACCGGAAGCGCCGCCGAGCTCCCTTAAGCTTCTCCGAAAGCTCTCCAAGGCCCTCGGGCATGGAGTGGGAAGGCCATAAGGCTTGGGCAACGCCTCGCATCGCCTGCCAAACTCGCTCGTGCAGTTGCGAGAGCTCGGGAAGAAGGTCACCCGTAGAACCGGGCATCTCCTCTGCAGGACGACCTGTTAGCATACCTACAGACATTACTCTATTAGTCGACTTCCTCGCCGAACTCTTTTCTTTCAAAGATTCGCTTAAGCACTTACTAAATATGCCGCATCGAAGCCGCTGATTCTCCTTAGTGGAGTCCGACAGCTGGCCACGAACATCTTTAAGTTCAACGTCCAGCTTGGTGTTGGCATCCTGAAGATCATTCTTCTCCCGCCTCACCCTTGTCAGCATACTCTCACCGGCCTTTAGCCGGCGTAAGAGTTGTTGCCTCTCCGGATCCAGTCCCGTGCCATCTGCAATATGATTTGCCAGATTTACACCCGCGCCGCACTTCGCAAGATACTAATCTTTCGAAGTGTATCTTACCAGAG
Source organism: Triticum dicoccoides (assembly GCF_002162155.2). Classification (NCBI taxonomy): domain Eukaryota; kingdom Viridiplantae; phylum Streptophyta; class Magnoliopsida; order Poales; family Poaceae; genus Triticum; species Triticum dicoccoides. The sequence continues at coordinate 51,505,905 of NC_041388.1, forward strand.
GGGGTCTCTTTGGGCTCCCCTGTCGCGGCTAGTGCGGCCTCCAGTTGGGCTTTGCACTCTTCCAGCTCCTGGGACAGTACGGTATTCTTCTCTGTGAGAACCTGCATAACAAATGATCCTTAAATCAGTTATTCTAACTGTTTCAAGTCTCGGGGGCTACTGGTATATATATATATATATATTTACCAAAAATTTTCTTACCCGTACATCTTTTACATATTGCTCCGTGGCTCTGGCTAAACCATTTTGAGCGGCACGGAGGTACGCATCTCCCGAATTGAAGGCATCTAATGCCTCTTGGGAGAAACAAGTGTCGCAAAGAACTGTCCAGCGATGCCTGTGGTTCATGGCACTCTCCACCTCGGAATTGGTGGCAGACAGCCTGTCCGCATCATCTGTTGGAGGAGCGTCCGGTGCGCTCCTTGTGTTCGTTTCCGCTTCCGGGCCTGGCGTTGGAACCTGGCTGGTGGAGGCGCGATGGGTAACCTCTCTGGATGTATTCCGGCGAGGTGTCTTCGTCCTGAAGATAGCACGAACGTTAATATGCCCTAAAGGAATAACACCAGGGAAAAAGAGGGTGCGCTATACCTTTGCGCCGGTGTCTCAGTCCGGACTACATTCCTTTTTACCCCATGGGACCCTGCGGACCCTCGTTGGCTAGCCGCCGCAGGTTCGGCCTCCCGCCTCGGAAACCTCCCATGCAAAACACGGTCGTTGGCAGGAAAACTGAAATGCGTGAGAATGGATTCCTTCTCAAGGGGATGAGACTCCGCTCTCTGTTACCTGGGAGGCCGGAATTAACCCTGGGTAATCAGCCGTAATGGCCACCAAGGTGTTGTCCTTGCTTAGCTGATGAAACACCCCGTCGATCAGCTCCACCGATATGTCCGGATCCTCTTTGGAGTCCGGATCGAGGGACCGTTCTGGATCCTCGGGCTGTGGGGGACGGCTATTTATATCCTTTACTTCCTGACGCAGTTCCTGCGTTGAAGTCGTTAGACTACATATTTAATCATGGGAATATAAAACGGATGGGCAAGCACAATTGTCCACTTACCCAACTCGGAGGGTTGTACATGGTAAATCCGCCCTGTGGGTTGACGCGGAGGAATTCCTCCTCTTCTCCCTTATACAAAGAGGATAAGATCTTTACTAGAGCGGCAGCTGAGGCTGGCCCCTTATGACCATAACGGGTGGCGTCATCTCCCCATTAAAATCCCACATGGGGTGGCCTCTATATTGAAGCGGCTGCACCCCTAGCATAATGCATGCGGCCATGAATCCAATCATGGTTAGTCCAGAATGAGCCAATAGTCTTATCCGGCCCATCAGGCGAAGGACGTCCCTGTCGCCTTCTTTCTGAGAGCTCCGCGGACGCCAGCTTAGGCGTTTCTTTAAGGGAGCACTGTTGAATTCAGGAAGACCAACCCGGATAGGATCCGGCAGCGGGACATCATCTATATAAAACCATTCCGAAGGCCAGTCCTCGGACACCTTCTTTGGGGTTCTGGATAGATATCCTGTCCCGGTGATACGCCACACTTCGGCTCCGCCCACTTGATATATAGACCCCTCTTGAGAGCGGGGCACCAGGCAGAATAACCTCTTCCACAGCGCGAAATGAGCCTAAACACCCAAGAATAGCTCGCAAAGGGCGACGAAGCCCGCGATATGCAATATAGAGCCGGGCGTGAGATTGTGCAGCTAGAGGCCGTAGAACTCCAGGAGCCCACGGAGAAACGGATGAATTGGAAATCCAAGTCCTCTTATTAGATAAGGGACGAGGCACACCCGCTCTCCTTTGGAGGGATTGGGGGTGCTCTTCGCTTGCTCTCCGCCATTATAGGTGGCGAGTCCGGCTCGGACCGGGACCATATAGGCCTGAGGGAGAAATCCCTTGGCCTGAAGTGACACTAGCTCGCTGTGCGGGATGGAGCACCTCTCCCAGTCTCCAGGTTTAGGACTGGAAGGGCGAGAGGAGGAGCTGCAACGGCTGGCCATGTTGGAATGGACCTTTGCTGGAGGTGCTCTGATGATTACTCGCGGAGAGGAGAAGGTGTGGTTTGGATCTGAATCCCCATCCCATTAAATAGGTGGCTCGTTTATGCGGCTAGGGGTGTGAAAGTAAAAACACCCCAACTTTTCGCATTCGTTTGACACGTGGAAGACGGCCATTATTGGGCATGGAAGCCAAGGTGCGCTACATTACGAAAATCGGACATTATTTAGCAGGTACACAGAATTTGGAGAAGAACCCGCCTTGCAATGCCGAAGACAATCTGTGCGACGGACTCGTCGTCATTGAAGCCTGGTTCGGGGGCTACTGAGGGAGTCCTGGATTAGGGGGTGTCCGGGTAGCCGGACTATACCTTCAGCCGGACTCCAGGACTATGAAGATACAAGATTGAAGACTTCGTCCCATGTCCGGATGGGACTTTCCTTGGCATGGAAGGCAAGCTTGGCGATGCGGATATTCAAGATCTCCTACCATTGTAACCGACTTTGTGTAACCCTAACCCTCTCCGGTGTCTATATAAACCGGAGGGTTTTAGTCCGTAGGACAACTTCATCATACAACAATCATACCATAGGCTAGCTTTTAGGGTTTAGACTCCTCGATCTCGTGGTAGATCTACTCTTGTACTACCCATATCATCAATATTAATCAAGCATGACGTAGGGTTTTACCTCCATCAAGAGGGCCCGAACCTGGGTAAAACATCGTGTTCCTTGCCTCCTGTTACCATCCGGCCTAGACGCACAGTTCGGGACCCCCTACCCGAGATCCGCCGGTTTTGACACCGACAGACGGTTTATCAATTATGATTACACTCCAATATCTGTATGCATTGCAGGGTTTATCGCACCCACCAGGATTTCCAGTCCCATGGATGTTTGGTCCATACGATTTGTCATGACCTTTGGACTGTCCTGCTTGTGGGAGTAGGCGGGGCCCCTGCATGCCACCTGTAGTTGGACGATCAATCTTCTGTTTAGTACTTCAACATAGTGATTTCCTGGTAAGGATTCACTTGTGTCACATCAAGTAAATATTATTGATTTACTATCTAAATCTTATTGATTTAATGTCGTGTTTTCTTTCTTTTCCTGCAATTTTACGATGCAGGTTTTGCCATGTGACATTCATCACATAATAAACTGTTTGGTTTTCTCTACGATGGCTATTTTTGCAGGTTTCACTTCTTATGTCATGTCAGTAACGAAGGCACTGGCCATCACTTATATTACTGGAAAAAATTGGATCAGTCTGTTGTCTGAGTACAAGCTGAATCCCTATGATGAACTGCAGTTTGGTTTAACAAAAACGCCACAATTAGTCCTTCTCGTGTTTAAAATAAATGAAGAAAAAAACTGGATCACAGTCACGAAGCCTAGTCAAGTTAGAAAGCTGATCATAGCAGACCAGACACGATTGCCGCTGTCTTGCACATCGGTACCACCTTCAGCAACAGATCGAGCACCGGCAGTTGCTCTAGCACTGACAGCGGTAGCAGCTCAGTCTGATCCAGCTGAGGATTGGGCACTGACCGCGTCAGCGGATCAGGCTGATTTACCGGAGGATCAGGCATCGACACCGGCACCTGCTTCGACACCGGTGCTACCTCTTGAGCACTTGCGTTGGTTTTCCCTTGAAGAGGAAAGGGTGGTGCAGCAAAGTAGCGTAAGTATTTCCCTCAGTTTTTGAGAACCAAGGTATCAATCCAGTAGGAGGCTACGCACGAGTCCCTCGCACCTACACAAAACAAATAAATCCTCGCAACCAACGCGATAAGGGGTTGTCAATCCCTACACAGTCACTTACGAGAGTGAGATCTGATAGATATGATAAGATAGTATTTTTGGTATTTTTATGATAAAGATGCAAAGTAAAATAAATGCAATGAAAATAACTAAGTATTGGAAGATTTAATATGGTGAAGATAGACCCGGGGGCCATAGGTTTCACTAGTGGCTTCTCTCAAGAGCATAAGTATTTTACGGTGGGTGAACAAATTACTATTGAGCAATTGACAGAATTGAGCATAGTTATGAGAATATCTAGGTATGATCATGTATATAGGCATCACGTCCAAGACAAGTAGACCGACTCGTGCCTGCATCTACTACTATTACTCCACACATCGACCGTTATCCAGCATGCATCTAGAGTATTAAGTTCATAAGAACAGAGTAACGCCTTAAGCAAGATGACATGATCTAGAGGGATAAACTCAAGCAATATGATGAAAACCCCATCTTGTTATCCTCAATGGAAACAATACAATACGTGCCTTGCTGCCCCTACTGTCACTGGGAAAGGACAACGCAAGATTGAACCCAAAGCTAAGCACTTCTCCCATTGCAAGAAAGATCAATCTAGTAGGCCAAACCAAACTAATAATTCAAAGAGACTTGCAAAGATAACCAATCATACATAAAAGAATTCAGAGAAAATTCAAATATTGTTCATAGATAAACTTGATCATAAAACCCACAATTGATCGGTCTCAACAAACACACCGCAGAAGAAGATTACATCAAATAGATCTCCACAAGAGAGGGGGAGAACTTTGTATTGAGATCCAAAAAGAGAGAAGAAGCCATCTATCTAATAACTATGGACCCGTAGGTCTGAGGTAAACTACTCACACTTCATCAGAGAGGCTATGGTGTTGATGTAGAAGCCCTCCGTGATCAATGCCCCCTCTGGCGGAGCTCCGGAACAGGCCCCAAGATGGGATCTCGTTGTTGGTTGCTTGTCGTAGGGTCCGAGTCTCCTGGATCATGTTCGGTGAGAAAATCACGTTCCCGAAGGTTTCATTCCGTTTGGACTCCATTTGACATTCCTTTTCTCCGAAACCCTAAAATAGGCAAAAAAACAGCAATTCTGGGCTGGGCCTCCAGTTAGTAGGTTAGTCCCAAAAATAATATAAAAGTGGATAATAAAGTCCAATAATGTCCAAAACAGTAGATAATATAGCATGGAGCAATAAAAAATTATAGATACGTTGGAGACGTATCAACCATCCCCAAGCTTAATTCCTGCTCGTCCTCGAGTAGGTAAATGATAAAAACAAATTTTTTGATGTGAATGCTACTTGGCATATTTTCAATGTAATTCTTCTTAATTGTGGTATGAATATTCAGATCCGAAAGATTCAAGACAAAAGTTTAATATTGACATAAAAATAATAATACTTCAAGCATACTAACTAAGAAATTATGTCTTCTCAAAATAACATGGCCAAAGAAAGTTATCCCTACAAAATCATATAGTCTGGCTATGCTCTATCTTCACCACGCAAAGTATTTAAATCATGCACAACCCCGATGACAAGCCAAGCAATTGTTTCATACTTTTGACATTCTCAAAACTTTTTCAATCTTCACGCAATACATGAGCGTGAGCCATGGACATAGCACTTTAGGTGGAATAGAATGATGGTTGTGGAGAAGACAAAAAAGGGAGAAGATAGTCTCACATCAACTAGGCGTATCAACGGGCTATGGAGATGCCCATCAATAGATATCAATCTGAGTGAGTAGGGATTGCCATGCAACGGATGCACTAGAGCTATAAGTATATGAAATCTCAAAAAGAAACTAAGTGGGTGTGCATCCAACTTGCTTGCTCACGAAGACCTAGGGCATTTTGAGGAAGCCCATCATTGAAATATACAAGCCAAGTTCTATAATGAAAAATTCCCACTAGTATATGAAAGTGATAACAAAGGAGACTCTCTATCATGAAGATCATGGTGCTACTTTGAAGCACAAGTGTGGTAAAAGGATAGTAGCATTGTCCCTTCTCTCTTTTTCTCTCTTTTTTTATATTTTTTTATTTGGGCCTTTTTTCTTTTTATGGCCTTTTCTTCGTCCGGAGTCTCATCCCGACTTGTGGGGGAATCATAGTCTCCATCATCCTTTCCTCACCTGGGACAATGCTCTAATAATGATGATCATCACAATTTTATTTTCTTACAACTCAAGAATTACAACTCGATACTTAGAACAAGATATGACTCTATATGAATGCCTCCGGCGGTGTACTGAGATATGCAATAACTCATGAGTGACATGTATGAAATAATTATAAATGGTGGCTTTGCCACAAATACGATGTCAACTACATGATCATGCAAAGAAATATGACACTGATGGAGTGTGTCATAATAAACGGAACCATGGAAAGTTGCATGGCAATATATCTCGGAATGGCTATGGAAATGCCATGATAGGTAGGTATGGTGGCTATTTTGAGGAAGGTATATGGTGGGTGTATGATACCGGCGAAAGGTGCGCGGTATTGGAGAGGCTAGCAATGGTGGAAGGGTGAGAGTGCGTATGATCCATGGACTTAACATTAGTCATAAAGAACTCATATACTTAATGAAAAAATCTACAAGTTATCAAAGCAAAGTATTACACGCATGCTCCTAGGGGGATAGATTGGTAGGAAAATACCATCGCTCGTCCCCGACCGCCACTCATAAGGATGACATTTAATAAATAAATCATGCTCCAACTTCATCACATAACGGTTCACCATACGTGCACGCTACGGGAATCACAAACTTTAACACAAGTATTTCTCAAATTCACAACTACTCAATTAGCATGACTCTAATATCACCATCTCCATATCTCAAAACAATTATCAAGCATCAAACTTCTCATAGTATTCAACACACTCATAAGAGAATTTTATTATTATTTTTGTACACCTAGCATATTAGGATTATTTAAGAAAATTACCATGCTATTTAAGACTCTCAAAATAATCTAAGTGAAGCATGAGAGATCAATAGTTTCTATAAAACAAATCCACCACCGTGCTCTAAAAGATATAAGTGAAGCACTAGAGCAAAACTATATAACTCAGAAGATATAAGTGAAGCACATAGAGTATTCTAATAATTTCCGAATCATGTGTGTCTCTATCAAAAGGTGTGTAAAGCAAGTATGATTGTGGTAAACTAACAAATAAAGACTCAAATCATACAAGACGCTCCAAGCAAAACACATATCATGTGGTGAATAAAAATATAGCTCCAAGTAAAGTTACCGATAGAAGTAGACGAAAGAGGGGATGCCTTCCGGGGCATCCCCAAGCTTTGGCTTTTAGGTGTCATTAGATTATCTTGGGGGTGACATGGGCATCCAAATCTTAGGCTCTTGCCACTCCTTGTTCCATAATCCATCAAATCTTTACCCAAAACTTGAAAACTTCACAACACAAAACTTAAAGTAGAAAATCTCGTGAGCTCCGTTAGCGAAAGAAAACAAAAGACCACTTCAAGGTACTGTAATGAACTCATTCTTTATTTATATTTGTGTTAAATCTAATGTATTCCAACTTCTCTATGGTTTATAAACTATTTTACTAGCCATAGATTCATCAAAATAAGCAAACAACACACAAAAAACACAATCTGTGAAAAACAGAACAGTCTGTAGTAATCTATAGCTAGCGCAAGATATGGAACCCCAAAAATTCTAAAATAAATTTATGGACGTGAGGAATTTATCTATTAATCATATGAAAAAATAATTAACTAAATATCACTTTCCAAATAAAAATGGCAGCAGTTCTCGTGAGCGCTAAAGTTTCTGTCTTTTACAGCAGGATTAACAAGACTTTCCCCAAGTCTTCCCAACGGTTCTACTTGGCACAAACACTAATTAAACACAAAAAAACACAATCAAAACAGAGCCTAGATAAATTATTACTAAACAGAGCAAAAAGCAAGGAATAAAAATAAAATTGGGTTGCCTCCAAAAGCGCTATCGTTTAACGCCCCTGGCTAGGCATAAAAAGCAAGGATGGATCTAGGTATTGCCATCTTTGGTAGGCAATCCATAAGTGGCTCTCATAATAGATTCATAAGGTAATTTAATTTTATTTCTAGGAAAGTGGTCCATGCCTTTCCTTAACGGAATTTGGAATCTAATATTTCCTTCCTTCATATCAATAATTGCACCAATCGTTCTAAGGAAAGGTCTACCAAGAATAATAGGACATGAAGGATTGCAATCTATATCAAGAACGATAAAATCTATGGGCACATAATTCATATTTGTGACAATAAGAACATCATTAGTTCTTCCCATGGGTTTCTTAATAGTGGAATCCGCAAGGTGCAGGTTTAAAGAGCAATCATCAAAATCACGGAAACCTAACAAATCACACAAAGTCTTTGGAATCGTGGAAACACCAGCACCCAAATCACACAAAGCATAGAATTCATGATCTTTAATTTTAATTTTAGTAGTAGGTTCCCACTCATCATAAATTATTCTAGGGATAGAAACTTCCAACTCAAGTTTTTCTTCATAAGATTGCATCAAAGCATCAACGATAAATTTGGTAAAAGCTTTATTTTGTCTATAAGCATGAGGAGAATTTAGCACGGATTGCAACAATGAAATACAATCTATCAAAGAGAAATTATCATAATTAAATTCCTTGAAATCCAAAATAGTAGGTTCATTAACATCTAGAGTTTTGATCTCTTCAATCCCACTTTTATCAAATTTAGCATCAAGATCTAAAAACTCCGAATTTTTGGAACGCCTTCTAGGTAAAGGTTGATCATATTCAGTCCCATCATTATCAAGATTAATATTGCAAAACAAAGATTTAATAGGGGACACATCAATAACTTTTAGATCTTCATCTTTATTTTCATGGAAACTAGAAGAACACGCTCTTATAAAGGAATCTTTCTTAGCACGCATCCTAGCGGTTCTTTCTTTGCACTCATCAGTGGAAATTCTCATGGATTTGAGAGACTCATTGATATCATGCTTAGGTGGAATAGATCTAAGTTTCAAAGAATCAACATCAAGAGAAATTCTATCAACGTTCCTAGCCAACTCATCAATTTTAAGGAATTTCTCTTCAATCAAAGCATTGAAATTCTTTTGCGAAGTAATAAACTCTTTAATATTAGATTCAAAATCAGAGGGCATATTATTATAATTTCCATAAGAATTGTTGTAGGAATTACCATAATTATTAGAAGAGTTACTAGGATAATGCCTAGGATTAAAGTTTCCTCTATACGCGTTGTTACCAAAATTATTCCTACCAACAAAATTCACATCCAAAGATTCATTATTATTCTCAATCAAAGTAGACAAAGGCATATCATTAGGATCAGAAGAAACACTTTTATTAGCAAATAATTTCATAAGTTCATCCATCTTTCCACTCAAAACATTAATTTCTTCTATCGCATGCACTTTCTTATTAGTAGACCTTTCAGTGTGCCATTAAGAATAATTAACCATAATATTATCTAGGAGTTTAGTAGCTTCTCTGAAAGTGATTTCCATAAAAGTGCCTCCCGCGGCCGAATCTAAAAGATTTCTAGAAGCAAAATGCAATCCGGCATAAATTTTTTGTATAATCATCCACAAATTTAAACCATGAGTAGGGAAATTATGCATCATTAATTTCATCCCGTCCCAAGCTTGTGCAACATGTTTGAGGGAGTCCTGGATTAGGGGGTCTTGTAGGATCGAAAGTATGTCTATAGGGGGGTGATTAGACTACTTGACCAAATAAAAATCTATCCTTTTCCCAATTTTAGTCTTTGGCAGATTTTAGCTATCTTAGCACAAGTCAAGCAATCTTAACACAATTCAAGCAAGCATGCAAAGAGTCTATGAGCAGCGCAAAGTAAAGCATGCAACTTGCAAGAATGTAAAGGGAAGGGTTTGTAGAATTCAAACGCAATTGGAGACACGGATGTTTTTGTCGTGGTTCCGATAGGTGGTGCTATCGTACATCCACGTTGATGGAGACTTCAACCCACGGAGGGTAACGGTTGCGCGAGTCCACGGAGGGATCTACCCACGAAGGATCCACGAAGAAGCAACCTTGTCTATCCCATCATGGCCATCGCCCACGAAGGACTTGCCTCACTAGCGGTAGATCTTCACGAAGTAGGCGATCTCCTTGCCCTTACAAACTCCTTGGTTCAACCCCACAATCTTTGTCGAAGGCTCCCAAGTGACACCTAGCCAATCTAGGAGACACCACTCTCCAAGAAGTAACAAATGGTGTGTTGATGATGAACTCCTTGATCTTGTGCTTCAAATGATAGTATCCCCAACACTCAGCTCTCTCTCACAAGATATGGATTTGGTGGAAAGAAGATTTGATTGGAAAGCAACTTGGGGAAGGCTAGAGATCAAGATTCATATGGTGTGAATGGAATATCTTGGCCTAAACACATGAGTAGGTGGTTCTCTCTCAGAAAATGTGTATTGGAAGTGTAGGTATGTTCTGATGGCTCTCTCCATGAATGAAGAGTGGGTGGAGGGATATATATAGCCTCCACACAAAAACTAACCGTTACACACAATTTACCAATCTCGGTGAGACCGAATTGAGAAACTCGGTCGGACCGATTTAGAAAACCTAGTGACCATTAGGTTTTTCGGTGGGACTGAGATGCAACTCGGTAGGACCGATATGGTTACGGTTAGGGCATAACGTAATCTCGGTGTGACCGATTACACAAACTCGGTGGGACCGATTTTGGTAATAAGCTAACCAGAGAGTTGGTCAGGTAAACTCGGTGGGACCGATTGCTCATTTCGATGGGACCAAAATGTTACAAAAGGGAAACTGAGAGTTTACATTGCAATCTCAGTGGGACCGATCGCTCATCTCGGTAGGACCGAAATGTTACGAAGGGAAACCAAGAGATTACAACCCCATCTCGGTGTGACCGAGATCCCTATCGGTGAGACCGATTTGCCTAGGGTTTGTGGTAGTGGCTATGACATCTGAACTCGGTGGCGCCGGATAGAAAGAATCGGTGGGGTCGAGTTTGACTTTTGGTTTAGGTCATATGTGGATGTGGGAATGTAGTTGAGGGTTTTGGAGCATATCACTAAGCACTATGAAGCAATAACCTCATCAAGCAACACCTCATCCCTCCTTGATAGTATTGGCTTTTCCTATAGACTCAATGTGATCTTGGATCACTAAAATATAAAACGTAGAGTCTTGAGCTTTGAGCTTGAGCCAATCTTTTTGTCCTTAGTATTTTGAGGGGTCCGCTTTCCTCATCCATGCCATGCCATTCATTGAGCTTTTCCTGAAATATTAATCTTGGAATAGCATTAGCTCAATGAGCTATATGTTGTTAGGAATTACCAAAACCACCTAGGGATAGTTGCACTTTCAATCTCCCCCTTTTTGGTAATTGATGACAACATATAGATCAAAGCTTCGACAAAGGATAATAAGAGTGAAAAACATTGTCACTTTGAGAAGTATGTGAAAAGCAAGAGCTCCCCCCTAAATTTGTGCATAGTTTATGATTTGCTTTGGACTGCAAATGCACAGAGAGTTAGGCTCATGGGTTACTCTTCCATGTCACATACATCTTGGTGGAGCACTCAAAATGATAATAATTAAATACGTGCACTCATCACGAAGCAAAGTGAATGATCATATAGGGATAAAATGATAATGTCATCCAACAAGCATTAATGTAGGATATGATCAAACACATGATCATGCAAGTATCACACAGACAAAAGGTATCTCAAACAAGCAAAGAAAATAAAGTTCAACCACCAAAGCAAGAGAGAATAAAAAGCAACGCTCTCTCTCGAAGCCTATGATCTATACATTTTTATCCCCCTTTGGCAACAAGTTACCAAAAAGTTCCTAGAAAATGCATAGCACTAGATCGTATCTTAGGCTTGGTCTTCAGGTGGTGGTGTCCGGATAACTCCAAGAGCGAAGGCTTCAGTCGATGTGGATGGAGCTGATGGAGTAGGTGCTGGAGCTGGTGGCACTGAAGCTATAGCTGGTGCAGATGAAGTGGCTCTGGTGTCTGGAATAGGCACTGCAGCTAACCTCTAAGCTCTAGGCACTCTGGCAAATGCATCAGTGGTTGTCTTGCCCTTCCTCTCCTGCATATCATCGTGAAGTTGCTCCATAACAGACTGGATCTCAGTTACCTTCACATCCAAGTCATAGAACTTCCGCTCCACGATCCTCTCCAAGATCTCCTGGTTTTGAGTCAGGGTAGCCAGTCCCTTCTCAATCCTCAGAGTGGAGGCAATCAAGTAGCCAAGATGATCTTGCTTGCTCTTTAGAAGATACTGAGATGCTTCTTCAGTAGTTGGCATCCTTGCGGCCTTTTCAGCCTTTGCCTTATCCTTCTTGGCTTGTGCGTGCACAAAAGATGGTTCATTTTCATCCATCACCACAGTGTTGTCCTCAAATTCTGGGTAGATGGGCAGGTGCTCCTTGTCCAGCAGATATGTGCCAGTACCCATCTTGGAGTTAATCAGCTCCTGGATCTATGGGGCATACCCACAACTCCTCTTCTGATCTGCAGCTGTCCTCTTTAGGTTCAGATTCCAACGGTACTTGAGTAGAGGGTCTGGCTTTAGACATGGGAGTTCTCTTTGCAGACACTTTGGTTTTCATACCAGGCTTAGTGGCAGCAGCAGTGCTATATTCCCTCTTAGCGACTTTCTTCTTGGAAGTGGCCTCATCCTCAACTGCCACATAGTCTTCATCCTCAGATTCAGACGTTTTCTTCTTTCTGGCCCTGGTGGCAGCTTTGGGTAAGTTGCTTGGGGTGCTCCTGCTACCCTCATCAGAGCTGCTAGAGGGACTAGTGCCCTCACTCAAGTGAACCTGCTCCTCTGACTTGTTCTGGCTGTCACTCTGATCAGACATATTGCAAATACTGACAACAGACCTTGTGAATAGATATAGATGAGATAGAGTGGATGAGCATCACAAAATGTAGAGGTTTTTGCAAAAGAATGAGTCAAAAACTTAGTTTTAGTTTTCCACAGAAAGCATTTCGGAACAACCGATTTGTAAACTCGTGATACCGAAGCAGCTGTTGGAACCTAAACTAGTGAACTCGGTCAGACCGAGTCACAGTTCGGTGGCACCGAGACTGCTAGGGTTTCACAAAGTCCTGAACTCGGTCACGCCGATTTGCAATTCTCAGTCAGACCGAGAATCACATGTGCAATGGTCTGAGCCGAATCGGTGGTACTGAGTTCCACAACTCGGTGGGTCCGAGATGGTTTTGGCGGAAACCTAACCCTAAATTCTCAATTCACGACTAAACTACAGAGTGTTTTCGAAGGATAGAATGATCTCAATCGTAGCAAGATACATGGCGAACACAATGTGCTAGGAATCAGATAAAGATAGCATAGTGATCAAGTTCATACCCTAGTTCGGCGATGAACTCGCTACGATGGCAACGGCGGGGATGATTCCCATTGACGGCGGCGGAGACTAGCGGCAGGAGGCGGCTGGCGACGAGGAGGACGATTCGGAGACCCTGGAGGCAGAGCAGGCTAAGCGCGGGTCGAGGAGGTTCAGAAAGTTTTCCAAAATTTGACCCGTGGATATATATAGCCCGACCCTGTCGGTGTGACCAAGTGGAACAGCTCGGTGTGACCGAAAAGTTCAAATCGGTTGCACCGAGGTTGAAAACCTAGATCGACTTAGTGATCTCGGTATGACCGAAATGGGTGAATCGGTCAGACCGAAACGCACAAATAAGTTTTGGAAGTTTAAGTCTATGAAGAATCGGGGACTCCGAGTGCTCCTCACACAGAGTGGTTCCAATCTGACTTGATCAAATTTTGTGATGCAGCATGAATAGAGTTTGAGACGAGAAAAGCATAGATAGCTAGAGAAGGTTCTTAGGCATTCTTGTCCATCCACTTGGCCGAAAGAAAAGGAAACCAAACAATTAAAACAACAAGTGGATGTCCTCGAATGAGTAAATTATGCAACCAACATGCTCACACAATAAAATGACAAATGAAATATGTGGCAAAGCATGCACAGACAATTCTAGCATCTATCAAGCAATTGGCGATGACTAGGTCATCTATATATGAGTATATTGACTTAGAGTCAAATGAGAACATTTGATCATAGGTCATACTCATTGTTTAAGCACAAGTGGGGTTACCACTTTTACATAAAGCGTTGTTGTGTTCACACCATTAGAGTTGCTTTAACTCAATTGTTAGAGTAAAGCTCCCCCTAGATGTGAGATCCCCCCTAAGATGGATGAACTAACCTTGGGTTTTGTCGATGATGACTTCATGTAGGTGTTGAAGATGTGGATGCTCTATGTTGATGTAGATCATTTGGAGCTATCCTTTGGAGTGAGTTGCACTTTCAATACCTACAGGGGTTAGTCCCACAAGGAACAAACAAGGATATCCATAGACATAGAGTGATGCACACACAAGATGATGTCTATGAAAGCTTTAGGTTACCTTGTCCCTTGTCTTACGAACAAGACGGGTTGTGACTCCTTGAACTAGTGCAAGATGTGGAAGTTGATTGCACTTGTTCTTGAAGAGTGAAGTATGTTGGCGGAGTCACCCTCAAGAACTCTCTAGTTCTTCTTCTTCGGGATCCACACCATCTTGATGGGAATCCTTGGTGTTGTAGTTGTACTTGATGAAGTGGAACTTGATGTAGTCTTGGGAACCCACTTGACCAAGGCCTTAGGAGCTTCTTCAAATGCATCAATTTCCTCTTGAAGCTTGTCTTTGCCTTTTTTCTTGTGGTCTTGTGGTGGAAGATCACCTTGAGCTTGTGTCCCTTGGAAAGAAGTAGGATCATACTTCTTTGAGGAACAAACTTCGTCTTGGGGTATTGATCTTCTTCCCACTCAACTCCATTGGCATTGAACTTTCGTTCAAAACCAATACCTTGATTCTTCCGGTGCCTTCCTTGCTTGCGTACAATTTCCTCGAATTGGTTACTCCCAGCAAGGCTCTTGTAAACACCTTTCTCTATAATTCCCTTCAATAAGCTATTTTCTTGCTCAAGTGTAACTTTGCTAAGAGAATCATTAGTGGAATCAAGAGAACTACTAGAAGCAACAATATTGGATTTAGCATGATTATTGTCACTACTAGAAGAAGAATCTTTCTTGTTCTTGTTACTAGACTTGACTTGAGGCATGTAAGTGGATAAGAGTAAATGCTTGGCAATGTAAGAACAACTTTTCTTGTGAAGATCATCATTGATTGCCTTTAAGAACTCATGCTCTTGCTCAAGGTTGAGCTTTTCAAAATGTAATTTCTCATGAGTCCTTAAAAGTTCTCGATGATCTCCTAAGATAGTTTCATGAGCTAACTTGAGAGTGTTTAGTTCTTTAGTTAGAGACTCAATCTTCTCCTTATCATTGTCATTCGTTTCATCATAGTATTCATCACTATAGTTGTCAACAAGTAAATCATCATCACCTAACAAGTCATCTTCATCACTATTGAAATCAACATACTCGGGGTGTGATACCTTTGGACCTTTGGCCATGAAGCATCTTCCAATTCCTTCATTTGGTGAATCAAATATGTCGTAGGAGTTGGTTGACACAAGTGCTAGACCGGCAACACCTTCATCTTGAGTATATTCGGAGTCGGAGTGATAGCTTCTCTCGGAGTCATTGTCGGAGTCGGAGCCGGATACCCATTCACCAACATGAGCTTGATGTCTTCGTTTTGTGTAGCTCCTTGATGACTTGTCCTTCCTTTCCGAATCCTTGCTTCTCCGTGAGGGTCTTCGTTCATATCGATCATCCCTACTCCTTCTCTCCCTTGATGGTGATTCTTCTCTTCTACTTCTTCTTTTGGGAGAATCTTCTCTTCTCTTGTGGGGAGTTGTACACTCATTGGAGTAGTGTCCGGGTCTTCCACAATTGTAGCAGTTTCGCTCTCGACTAGAAGATCTTTTGTCATTGTAGGACCTTGACTTGGAACTTCTCTCTTTGCTTCTATTCTTGTAGAACTTGTTGAAGTTCTTCACCATTAGGCTCAATTCTTCATTAAAGGTTTGTTTCTCACTTGATGATGTGGGAGCTTCACATGAGGCTTTGTAAGCACCACTTGACTTGTTATGGAGCTCCTCCTTATCCTTGAGTGACATCTCATGAGCAACAATTCTTCCAATGACTTCCGTTGGCTTGAGATCTTTGTAATTTGGCATCATTTGGATCAATGTGCATATGGTATCGCATTTTCCATCCAAGGCTCTTAGGATCTTCTTGATGATGAATTTGTCGGTCATCTCTTCACTTCCTATGCCAGCAATCTCATTTGTGATAATAGCAAGCCTAGAGTACATCTTAGCGACACCTTCACCATCCTTCATTTTGAACTTGTCAAGTTGACTTTGAAGCACATCCAACTTGGATTCCTTGACGGAGTCGGTACCTTCGTGCATATCAATCAAACTATCCCAAATTTCCTTTGCATTCTCAAGACGGCTGATTTTGTTGAATTCTTTGGGGCACAATCCGTTGAAGAGGATATCACAAGCTTGAGCATTGTATTGTAGCATCTTCAACTCATTCGCGGTAGCTTCACGATTCGGTTCTCTCCCATCAAAGAATTCACCTTGCAAGCCAACACACACAATAGCCCAAACGGCGGGGTTATGTCCACGAATATGCATTTTCATCTTATGCTTCCAACTAGCAAAATTAGTACCATCAATGTAAGGACCTCTACGGTGATAATTTCCCTCGCTAGACGCCATACTCTCCTAGGTTGTGAAACCGAGGCTATGACCACCAAAATCTATGGAAATCAAAGCAAATTGAGACCAAAGCTCCGATACCACTTGTAGGATCAAAAGTATGTCTAGAGGGGGGGTGATTAGACTACTTGACCAAATAAAAATCTATCCTTTTCCCAATTTCAGTCTTTGGCAAATTTTAGCTATCTTAGCACATGTCAAGCAATCTTAACACAATTCAAGCAAGCATGTAAAGATTCTATGAGCAGCGGAAAGTAAAGCATGCAACTTGCAAGAATGTAAAGGGAAGGGTTTGGAGAATTCAAACGCAATTGGAGACATGGATGTTTTTGTCGTGGTTCTGATAGGTGGTGCTATTGTACATCCACATTGATGGAGACTTCAACCCACGGAGGGTAACGGTTGCGCGAGTCCATGGAGGGCTCCACCTATGAAGGATCCATGAAGAAGCAACCTTGTCTATCCCATCATGGCCATCGCCCACGAAGGACTTGCCTCACTAGTGGTAGATCTTCATGAAGTAGGCGATCTCCTTGCCCTTACAAACTCCTTGGTTCAACTCCACAATCTTTGTCGGAGGCTCCCAAGTGACACCTAGCCAATCTAGGAGACACCACTCTCCAAGAAGTAACAAATGGTGTGTTGATGATGAACTCCTTGCTCTTGTGATTCAAATGATAGTCTCCCCAACACTCAACTCTCTCACACAGGATATGGATTTGGTGGAAAGAATATTTGAGTCGAAAGCAACTTGGGGAAGGCTAGAGATCAAGATTCATATGGTGTGAATGGAATATCTTGGCCTCAACACATGAGTAGGGGGTTCTCTCTCAGAAAATGTGTATTGGAAGTGTAGGTATGTTCTGATGGCTCTCTCCACGAATGAAGAGTGGGTGGAGGGATATATATAGCCTCCACACAAAAAATAAACGTTACACACAATTTACCAATCTCGATGAGACCAAATTGAGAAACTCGGTCGGACCGATTTAGCAAACCTAGTGACCGTTAGGTTTTTCGGTGGGACTGAGATGCAACTCGATAGGACCAATATGGCTAGGGTTAGGGCATAATGTAATCTTGGTGTGGCCGATTACACAAACTCGGTGGGACCGATTTTGGTAATAAGCTAACCAGAGAGTTGGTCAGGTAAACTCGGTGGGACCGATCGCTCATTTCGGTGGGACCGAAATGTTACAAAAGGGAAACAGAGAGTTTACATTGCAATCTCGATGGGACCGATCGCTCATCTCGGTAGGACCGAAATGTTACGAAGGGAAACAGAGAGGTTACCAGCCCAACTCGGTGTGACCGAGATCCCTATCAGTGAGACCGATTTGCCTAGGGTTTGTGGTAGTGGCTATGACATCTAAACTCGGTGGCGCCGGATAGAAAGAATCGGTGGGGCCGAGTTTGCCTTTTGGTTTAGGTCATATGTGGATGTGGGAAGGTAGTTGAGGGTTTTGGAGCATATCACTAAGCACTATGAAGCAATAACCTCATCAAGCAACACCTCATCCCTCCTTTATAGTATTGGCTTTTCCTATAGACTCAATGTGATCTTGGATCACTAAAATATAAATTGTAGAGTCTTGAGCTTTGAGCTTGAGCCAATCTTTTTGTCCTTAGTATTTTGAGGGGCCCACTTTCCTCATCCATGCCATGCCATTCATTGAGCGTTTCCTGAAATATTAATCTTGGAATAGCATTAGCTCAATGAGCTATATGTTGTTAGGAATTACCAAAACCACCTGGGGATAGTTGCACTTTCAGGTCTCCGGACAGCCGGACTATATCCTTTGGCCGGACTGTTCGACTATGAAGATACAAGATTGAAGACTTCGCCCGTGTCCGGATGGGACTCTACTTGGCATGGAACGCAAGCTAGGCAATGCGGATATGTATATCTCCTCCTTTGTAACCGACCTTGTGTAACCCTAGCCCCCTCTGGTGTCTATATAAACCGGAGGGTTTTAGTCCGTAGGACAACAGACAATCATACCATAGGCTAGCTTCTAGGGTTTAGCATCTCTGATCTCGTGATAGATCAACTCTTGTAACACTCATATTATCAAGAATAATCAAGTAGGACGTAGGGTATTACCTCCATCAAGAGGGCCCGAACCTGGGTAAACATCGTGTCCCCTGCCTCCTGTTACCATCCGCCTTAGACTCACAGTTCGGGACCCCCTACCCGAGATCCGCCGGTTTTTGACACCGACATTGGTGCTTTCATTGAGGGTTCCACTGTGTCATCATCATAAGGAGGATGGCTCGTCTCCTTGTCAAGGACAACATCACCTCTAGGGGAGCCCTGGCTATAGGCCAAACTCTCCGATTAGGCAGCTTCGTCATGACCGCCCGCTCGGCCGCTGCGCCGATGATGACTTCTCGTGTCATCAAAAATAGCCTCCACATTGGCTCGAGATTTGCCGAGCAGATGGATCCAATGGAGCTCTCCTCTTTGAACGAGCTCTTGGATCGCATCGCCGCTCTGGGAGTCACTACGGACTACGATCGGATCGGGCTTAAACCCGACCAAAGGGAGATTAACTCTCCACTGGTCACCCATCAGATAGCGGTGGTGGAGGAGCAATGCGGCGATTCTCCCTCTATCCTAAGGACAAACTATGTCTGGATTCCTGAGCTCTTTGAACCAGATACCCGCTCACGGGAGAACACCGCCTTAACCCTGAACCCAGAATCAGGCCGTATACCGAACCCGCGGGGCAACATCCCGGAGCCCGAACTTCCAAGATCGGAAACTCCCCTGCCCCGGGACTGCAGATTGGGTAAAGGTTTGGACTTAAATCTACCCACCCACCTAGATACAAACGATCTTTCCCACATTAGGCAAGCGCCCCAAGAGACAGTACATCACTATTGGGCCAGATTCCTCCTTGTAATGAACAGGGTCAAGGTCTGTCGTGAGGAAGATGCAATTTCGTTCTTTTGCAACAATTGCACGGACAAGGGAGTCCTAACGCCATAAGTCGTCGTGACATAGCACACTTCGCTGACTTGGCGGCCATAGTACGGACATACCGTGCGATGGAAAGTGCCTGGAAAACCCAAACGCAATTTTGGGATAATCCGGCTCTGACAAACCCCCCAGTCCGGACTAAAAGGGTGCACTCTCATAAGTCGCCCGACTCAATTATAAAGACGCAAAAGCCCACTACAGGGCGTGGAACCGTGTTGGAGGGATGGCTTAACGGGCCCTACAAAATCCATAGTACATCGGATGCCATATCAACACACAGTTGGGTACCCCGGCAGGTGGCAAAAAGCGGTGAGGACCTCCTCACCCAACATATCTCAGAACACCTTCCCATGGATAATAATATAGTATTAGCGGTCTTCGAGACCTTCGCCACAAGTAATAGGCGTAAGCGAGCAGTCCGCAGCCTTGCCGAAGTCTGCCACGTGGCAGCAATAAATCCATGGAGCGACACGACTATTACCTTCAATGCCAGTGACGAACCTAAATTCCGAACAGCCCGAGCACCAACCACTTTGGTCCTCAGTCCAATTGTGGACGGCTTTCGGCACACCAAGATGCTCATGGACGGCGGCAGCGGATTAAACCTCATCTATGAGGAAACTCTCCAAAAATGGAAACAGACAGCAACCGTATTGAGCAAAGCAGTACGACCTTCTGAGGAATCATCCCTAGTCGGGAGGCACGTTGCGCTGGGAAAATCACACTTGATGTGGTATTCGGCACTCCGGAGAATTACAGGTCTGATGAAATTACATTCCAAGTGGCCCCGTTCAGTAGCGGATACCACGCCCTTCTAGGGCGGGAGGCATTCACGATTTTTCAAGCCATACCCCATTACAAGTACATGAAGCTCAAAATGCCCGGACCCAATGGAATCATCACTCTAGTTAGTGATCCGGACATAACACTCCGCGCCGAGAAGAAAACAGCCGCACTAGCCCTCGAGACATTATCCGAAGCCCTTGTGGCAGAGGAGTTAACTGCGCTGCGCTCCACAGTGGATAGGGACGACGTGATACTAGACACAAGATCCAAGTCCACCTCTTTTAAACAAGCGGACGAAATAGTCAAATTCCAAGTCCATCCAATGGACCCCACAAAAATAGCATCCATCGGGGCACAGTTAAACCCCGCTGTAGGCGCCGCACTACAGGACTTTTCTGCGCGAGAATTGGGATGTATTCGCCTGACATCCTTCAGACATGCCAGGAATCCCACGCAGATTGGCCGAGCATAGCCTTAATGTCCTAAAAGGATTCAAGCCGGTCAAGCAGACTCTTCGGCGTTTCTCTGAACCTAAGCGACAAGCCATGGGAGAGGAGCTAGCCAAGCTACTGGAGGCCAGATTTATTAGAGAAATAAAACATCCGGACTGGCTAGCAAACCTGGTGATGGTACCAAAGAAGGACAAATCCTGGCGCCTATGCGTCGACTTCAAAGACCTTAATAAGGCTTGCCCAAAGGATCCCTTTCCACTCCCTCGCATCGATCAAATCATCGACACTACCGCAGGACACGAATCATTGTGCTTCCTCGACACATACTCCGGTTACCACCAAATTAAGATGGCGGAGTCTGATCAAGCCGCAACGACATTTATCACGCCATACGGCCCCTTCTGTTTTAACACAATGCCCTTCGGGCTCAAAAACGCCGACGCAACATATCAGCGCATGATCCAGACATGTCTGGAAAAGCAGATCGACAAGACTGTGGAGGCATATGTAGACGATGTGGTCATTAAAACCAGACATGTTGACTCTTTAATAGACGACTTGAGGCTCACGTTCACCAATCTCCGAACATACGACATTAAGCTCAATCCGGAAAAATGCGTTTTCGGCATTCCCGTTGAAAAGCTCCTGGGCTTCATCGTCTCTAGTAGAGGAATTGAAGCAAATCCGGCTAAAATCCAAGCTCTATCGCAGTTGGCTATCCCAACTGACCTCAAGCAAATCCAGAAATTGACTGGATGTGTGGCGTCTCTAACCCGCTTTATCTCCCTATTAGGAGAAAAGACACTTCCCCTTTATCACCTTCTTCGGCGCACCGAACACTTCGAGTGGACGGACGCAGCCACGGCCGGACTGGAAGAAATAAAAGCCATCCTGGCCACCAACCCAATCTTGGCCGCGCCAACTGTTGGCGAACCAATGCTATTATATATAGCGGCAACTCATCAAGTTGTAAGCGCAATGCTCGTCGTCGAACAAGAGATGGACGGACATAAATTCCCACTTCAAAAGCCGGTATATTATGTATCCACCGTCCTCACCCCATGCAAATCATGGTACCCACATTATCAAAAGATAGCATACGCGGTATTCATGGCATCCCGGAAATTACAACACTACTTTCAAGAGTGTTCAATCAGGGTGGCCTCCGAAGTACCACTCAATGACATAATAAACAACCGAGACGCCACGGGCCGGATTGCCAAATGGGCTATCGAGCTCCTCTCGTTCGACATAACATACAAACCACGGTGAGCCATTAAGTCACAAGTATTGGCCGATTTCATTGCCGAATGGACGGAAGCCGAACTCCCTAAAGAGTATGGTGCATACTCCAATTGGATCATGCACTTCGCCGGCTCTAAAATGCTGGCTAGTCTCAGGGCTGGCATCGTCCTGACGTCCCCCACCAGAGATACAATACAATACATGCTCCAAATACTATATACAAACTCCAATAACGTGGCCAAATATGAGGCCCTTCTACACGGTCTCCGGATGGCAGTCTCCATGGGCATTCTACGCCTGGAGGTGCGTGGGGACTCGAACCTCGCAATATCCCAAATAAATGGAGACTTCGATGCCAAGGATCCGAAAATGGCGGCATATCGCAACGCCGTCCTCAAAATGTCAGCTCGGTTCGAGGGGCTTGAATTCCACCATGTGGCTCGGGAAAACAACCAGGCAGCGGACATCCTCGCCCGTATCGGCACTAAACGTGACCCTGTCCCACCGAACATCTTCCTGGAACGACTGTTCAAACCATTTGTGGTACGGGAAGGGGACACCGACAAAAATAGTCCGGACTCGGCCACAACCACAGATAACGAACACTCTGACACAATCGGAGGTTCCGCCACCGAAATAACACCTTCAGCCCACGTGATAATGGCCGTCATCACCCCATGGACAGAACCATTCCTGGCCTACCTAACTAGGCAGGAACTACCCGAGGACCAAAATGAGGCACGCTACAGAGTGGAGCGATCTAAAGCCTACAAGGTCCACGAGGGAGAGCTTTATAAGAAAAGCACAACCGGAATCCTTCAAAGGTGCATCTCCAAAGAGGAAGGGCGGAAGCTTTTGGCAGAAATCCATGCTGGACTCGACGGCCACCACGCCGCAGCTCGGGCCCTTGTAAGCAAGGCCTTCCATACAGGTTTTTATTGGCTGACGGCCCGGGAAGATGCACAACATCTGGTCCAACATTGTGTTGGTTGCCAGCTTTTTGCAAACCAAAGCCACATTCCACCTACCGCCCTCCAAACAATTCCCATTACTTGGCGCTTTGCGGTCTGGAGGCTTGATATGGTCGGACCCCTCAAAGGGGGAATCCATAAGAAAAAATACTTACTGGTCATGGTGGATAAATTCACCAAATGGATAGAAGCCAAACCTGTCAAATGGCTGAATCCGGACCGGTGATAGACTTCATATCCGAGGTTCTACACCATTATGGCGTCCCTCACAGCATCATCACCGACAACGACATGAACTTTACAGCCGATGAGGTGAAACTTTGGTGCAGCAACATGGGCATTAAGTGTTGGGGAACGTAGCAGAAATTCAAAATTTTCCTACGCGTCACCAAGATCTATCTATGGAGAAACCAGCTACGAGTAGAAGGAGAGTGCATCTACATACCCTTGTAGATCGCTAAGCGGAAGCGTTCAAGTGAACGGGGTTGATGGAGTCGTACTCGTCGTGATTCAAATCACCGATGACCAAGTGCCGAACGGACGACACCTCCGCGTTCAACACACGTACAGCCCGGTGACGTCTCCCACGCCTTGATCCAGCAAGGAGAGAGGGAGAGGTTGAGGAAGACTCCATCCAACAGCAGCACAATGGCGTGGTGGTGGTGGAGGAGCGTGGCAATCCTGCAGGGCTTCGCCAAGCACCATGGGAGAGGAGGAGGAGGAGAGGCAGGGCTGCACCAACGAGAGATCAAATCGCGTGTTATGGGCAGCCCCTAGGCCTCATATATATAGGGGAAGGGGAGGGCTGCGCCCCCTTTAGGGTTTCCCACCCCAAGGGGCGGCGGCCAGCCTCCAGATGGCATCTGGTGCGGCGGCTAAGAGGGGGGGAGGAGTCCATCCTCCCCAAGGCACCTCGGAGGTGCCTTCCCCCTTGAGGACTCTTCCCTCTAGGGTTCCCTAGGCGCATGGGCCTCTTGGGGCTGGTGCCCTTGGCCCATGTAGGCCAAGGCGCACCCCCTACAGCCCATGTGGCCCCCCGGGGCAGGTGGCCCCACCCGGTGGGCCCCCTGGACCCTTCCGGTGGTCCCGGTACAATACCGATGACCCCGAAACTTGTCCCGATGGCCGAAACAGGACTTCCTATATATAAATCTTTACCTCCGGACCATTCCGGAACTCCTCGTGACGTCTGGGATCTCATCCGAGACTCCGAACAACATTCGGTAACCACATACAAGCTTCCTTTATAACCCTAGCGTCATCGAACCTTAAGTGTGTAGACCCTACGGGTTCGGGAGACATGCAGACATGACCGAGACGTTCTCCGGTCAATAACCAACAGCGGGATCTGGATACCCATGTTGGCTCCCACATGTTCCACGATGATCTCATCGGATGAACCACGATGTCAAGGACTCAATCGATCCCGTATTCAATTCCCTTTGTCTAGCGGTATTTTACTTGCCCGAGATTCGATCGCCGGTATACCGATACCTTGTTCAATCTCGTTACCGGCAAGTCACTTTACTCGTTCCGTAACACATCATCCCGTGATCAACTCCTTGGTCACATTGCGCATATGATGATGTCCTACCGAGTGGGCCCAGAGATACCTCCCCGTTTACACGGAGTGACAAATCCCAGTCTCGATCCGCATAAAACAATAGATACTTTCGAAGATACCTGTAGTGCACCTTTATAGTCACCCAGTTACGTTGTGACGTTTGATACACCCAAAGCACTCCTACGGTATCCAGGAGTTACACGATCTCATGGTCAAAGGAAGAGATACTTGACATTGGCAAAGCTCTAGCAAACGAACTACACGATCTTTGTGCTATGCTTAGGATTGGGTCTTGTCCATCACATCATTCTCCTAATGATGTGATCCCGTTATCAACGACATCCAATGTCCATAGCCAGGAAACCATGACTATCTGTTGATCACAACGAGCTAGTCAACTAGAGGCTCACTAGGGACATATTGTGGTCTATGTATTCGCACGTGTATTACGATTTCCGGATAATACAGTTATAGCATGAATAAAAGACAATTATCATGAACAAGGAAATATAATAATAATACTTTTATTATTGCCTCTAGGGCATATTTCCAACAGTCTCCCACTTGCACTAGAGTCAATAATCTAGTTCACATCGCCATGTGATTAATACTCACAGGTCACATCGCCATGTGACTAATACCCAAGAGTTTACTAGAGTCAGTAGTCTAGTTCACATCACTATGTGATTAACACTCAATGAGTTTTATGTTTGATCATGTTGCTTTGTGAGAGAGGTTTTAGTCAACGGGTCTGAACCTTTCAGATCCGTGTGTGCTTTACAAATCTCTATGTCATCTCCTACATGTAGCTACCACGCTCTATTTGGAGCTAATCCAAATAACTGTTCTACTTGGAGCTATTCTAAATTGTTGCTCCATTATATGTATCCGGTATCTCTACTCAGAGCTATCCGGATAGGTGTCAAGCTTGCATCGACGTAAACCTTTACGACGAACTCTTTTACCACCTCCATAATCGAGAAAATTCCTTAGTCCACTAGTTACTAAGGATAACTTTGACCGCTGTCCTGTGAGCCATTCTTGGATCACTCTTGTACCCCTTGACTAACTCATGGCAAGGCACACTTCAGGTGCGGTACACAGCATAGCATACTGAAGAGCCTACGTCTTAAGCATAGGGGACGACCTTCGTCCTTTCTCTCTATTCTGCCGTGGTCGAGCTTTAAGTCTTAACTTCGTACCTTACAACTCAGGCAAGAACTCCTTCTTTGACTGGTCCATCTTGAACACCTTCAAGATCATGTCAAGGTATATGCTCATTTGAAAGTATTATTAAGCATTTTGATCTATCCTTATAGATCTTGATGCTCAATGTTCAAGTAGCTTAATCCAGGTTTTCTATTGAAAAACACCTTTCAAATAACCCTATATGCTTTCTAGAAATTCTACATCATCTCTGATCAACAACATATACTCATCAGAAATTCTATAGTGCTCCCACTCACTTCTTTGGAAATACAAGTTTCTCATAAACTTTGTATAAATCCAAAATCTTTGATCATCTCATCAAAGTGTACATTCCAACTCCGAGATGCTTACTCCAGTCCTTAGAAGGATCGCTGGAGCTAGCATACCTTTTAGCATCCTTAGGATTGACAAAACTTTTCTGATTGTATCACATACAACCTTTCCTTACAAAAACTGGTAAGGAAACTTGTCTTGACATCCATCTGCCAGATTTCATAAATGCAGCCAATGCTAACATGATTCCGACGGACTTTAAGCATCGCTACGGATGAGAAAATCTCATCATAGTCAACTCCTTGAACTTGTGAAAGAACTCTTCGCCACAAGTCGAGCTTCATGGACGGTGACATTACCGTCTACGTTCGTCTTCTTCTTAAAGTTCCATTTATCTCAATGGCTTGCCGATCATCGGGCAAGTCCACCAAAGTCCATGCTTTGTTCTGATACATGGATCCTATCTCGGATTTCATGGCTTCTAACCATTTGTTGGAATTTGGGCCCACCGTCGCTTCTCCATAGCTCGTAGGTTCATTGTTGTCTAGCAACATGACCTTCAAGACAGGATTATTGTACCACTCTGAAGTAGTACGTATCCTTGTCATCCTACGAGGTTTGGGATTGACTTGATCCGAAGTTTCATGATCAATATCATAAGCTTCTACTTCAATTGGTGTATGTGCCACAGGAACAACTCCCTGTGCCCTGTCACTCACTAGTTGAAGAGACGGTTCAATAACCTCATCAAGTCTCCACCATCCTCCCACTCAATTCTTTCGAGAGAAACTTTTCCTCGAGAAAGGACCCGATTCTAGAAACAATCCATATTGCTTTCGGATCTGAATTAGGAGGTATACCCAACTGTTTTGGGTTTCCTATGAAGATGCATTTTATCCGCTTTGGGTTCGAGCTTAATCCTGAAACTTTTTCACATAAGCGTCGCAGCCCCAAACCTTTAAGAAACGACAACTTAGGTTTCTCTAAACCATAATTCATACGGTGTCATCTCAACGGAATTACGTGGTGCCCTATTTAAAGTGAATGTGGTTGTCTCTAATGCCTAACCCATGAACAATAGTGGTAATTCGATAAGAGACATCATGGTACGCACCATATCCAATAGGGTGCAACTATGATGTTCGGACACACCACCACACTATGGTGTTCCAGGCGGTATTAATTGCGAAACAATTTCCACAATGTCTTAATTGTGTGCCAAAACTCGTAACTCAGATATTCATCTTTATGATCGTATCATAGACATTTTATCCTCTTGTCACAATGATCTTCTACTTCACTCTGATATTACTTGAACCATTCAATAATTCAGGCTTGTGTTTCATCAAGTAAATATTCTCAACATCTACTCGAATCATCTGTGAAGTAAGAACATAACGATATTCACTGCATGCCTCAGCACTTATTGGACTGCACACATCAAAATGTGTTAGTTCCAACAAGTTGCTATCTTGTTCCATCTTATTGAAACCGAGGCTTTTCAGTCATCTTGCCTATGTGGTATGATTTGCATATCTCAAGTGATTCAAATTCAAGTGAGTCCGAACGATCCATTTGCATGGAGTTTCTTCATGCATATACACCAATAGACATGGTTCGCATGTCTCAAACTTTTCAAAAACGAGTGAGTCCAAAGATCCATCAACATGGAGCTTCTTCATGCGTTTTATATCATTATGACTTACATGGCAGTGCCACAAGTAAGTGGTACTATCATTACTATCTTATATCTTTTGGCATGAAAATGTGTATCACTACGATCGAGATTCAATAAACCATTCAGGTTTAATACTAATCTTGATGGTAGAGGGAGCGAGCGATGTTTGATCACATCAAACTTGGAAACACTTCCAACACATATCATCAGCTCTCCTTTAGCTAGTCTCCGTTTATTCCGTAGCCTTTTATTTCGAGTTACTAACACTTAGCAACCGAACCGGTATCTAATACCCTGGTGCTACTAGGAGTACTAGTAAAGTACACATTAACATAATGTATATCCAATATACTTCTATCGACTTTGCCAGCCTTCTCATCTACCAAGTATCTAGGGTAATTCTGCTCCAGCGGCTATTCCCCTTATCACAGAAGCACTTAGTCTCGGGTTTGGGTTCAACCTCGGGTTTCTTCACTGGTGCAGCAGCTGATTTGCCGTTTCATGAAGTATCCCTTTGTTCCCTTGCCCTTCTTGAAACTAGTGGTTTCACCAACCATCAACAATTGATGCTCCTTCTTGATTTCTACTTTCGCGGTGTCAAACATCACGAATATTTCAAGGATCATCATATCTATCCCTGATATGTTATAGTTCATCACGAAGCTCTAGCAGCTTGGTGGCAATGACTTTGGGGAAACATCACTATCTCATCTGGAAGATCAACTCCCACTCGATTCAAGTGATTGTTGCACTCAGACAATATGAGCACAAGCTCAACGATTGAGCTTTTCTCCCTTAGTTTGCAGGCTAAGAAAATCGTCGGAGGTCTTATACCTCTTGTCATGGGCACGAGTCTGAAATCCCAATTTCAGCCCTCAAAACATCTCATATGTTTCGCGATGTTTCGAAAACGTCTTTGGTGCCTCTACTTAAACCATTTAACTGAACTATCACGTAGTTATCAAAACGTGTATGTTCGATGTTCGAAACATCCACAAACGACGTTTGGGGTTTAGCACACTAAGCGGTGCATTAAGGACATAAGCTATCTACTGTCTGCATAATTGCTACTTTCAACTTTCAACTATATTTTCTCTGGGAACATATCTAAAACAGTAGAACTATAGCGTGAGCTACGACATAATTTGCAAAAGGTCTTTTGACTATGTTCAGGATAATTAAGTTCATCTTATGAACTCCCACTCAGATAGACATCCCTCTGGTCATCTAAGTGATTACATGATCCGAGTCAACTAGGCCGTGTCCGATCATCACGTGAGACGGACTAGTCATCATCGGTGAACATCTTCATGTTGATCGTATCTGCTATACGACTCATGCTCGACCTTTCGGTCTCCGTGTTCCGAGGCCATGTCTGCACATGCTAGGCTCGTCAAGTTAACCCTAAGTGTTTTCGCTGTGTAAAACTGTCTTACACCCGTTGTATGTGAACGTAAGAATCCATCACACCCGATCATCACGTGGTGCTTAGAAGCGACGAACTGTAGCAACGGTGCACAATTAGGGGAGAACACTTCTTGAAATTTTGTAAGGGATCATCTTATTTACTACCGTCGTCCTAAGTAAACAAGATGCATAAACATGATAAACATCACATGCAATCAAATAGTGACATGATATGGCCAATATCATTTTGCTCCTTTTGATCTTCATCTTCGGGGCTCCATGATCATCATCGTCACCGGCACGACACCATGATCTCCATCATCATGATCTCCATCATCGTGTCTTCATGAAGTTATCACGCCAACGACTACTTCTACTTCTATGACTAACACATTTAGCAATAAAGTAAAGTAGTTTACATGGCGTTCTTCAATGACACGCAGGTCATACAATAAATAAAGACAACTCCTATGGCTCCTGCCGGTTGTCATACTTATCGACATGCAAGTCGTGAATCCTATTACAAGAACATGATCAATATCATACATCACATATATCATTCATCACATCCTTTTGGCCATATCACATCACATAGCATACCCTGCAAAAACAAGTTAGACGTCCTCTAATTGTTGTTGCATGTTTTACGTGGCTGCTATGGGTTTCTAGCAAGAACGTTTCTTACCTACGCAAGACCACAACGTGATATGCCAATTGCTATTTACCCTTCATAAGGACCCTTTCATCGAATCCGTTCCGACTAAAGTGGGAGAGACTGGCACCCGCTAGCCACCTTATGCACCAAGTGCATGTCAATCGGTGGAACCTGTCTCACGTAAGAGTACGTGTAAGGTCGGTCCGGGCCGCTTCATCCCACAATACCGTCGAAACAAGATTGGACTAGTAACGGTAAGCATATTGAACAACATCAACGCCCACAACTACTTTGTGTTCTACTCGTGCAAAGAATCTACGCAATAGACCTAGCTCATGATGCCACTGTTGGGGAACGTAGCAGAAATTCAAAATTTTCCTACGTAACACCAAGATCTATCTATGGAGAGACCAGCAACGAGTAGAAAGGAGAGGAGAGTTTGCATCTACATACCCTTGTAGATCGCTAAGCGGAAGCGTTCAAGTGAACGGGGTTGATGGAGTCGTACTCGTCGTGATTCAGATCACCGATGATCAAGTGCCGAACGGACGGCACCTCCGCGTTCAACACACGTACAGCCCGGTGACGTCTCCCACGCCTTGATCCAGCAAGGAGAGAGGGAGAGGTTGAGGAAGACTCCATCCGACAGCAGCACAACGGCGTGGTGGTGGTGGAGGAGCGTGGCAATCCTGCAGGGCTTCGCCGAGCACCTACGGGAGAGGAGATGTGTCACGGGAGGGAGAGGGAGGCAACCAAAGGCCTTAGGTATGATTGCTCCTCCTTTTCCCCACTATATATAGGGCCAAGGGAGAGGGGGAGGGCGCAGCCTTGCCCCCTCCTCCAAGGAAGGGGTGCGGCTAAGGATGGGGAGGAGTCCATCCTCCCCAAGGCACCTCGGAGGTGCCTTCCCCCTTTAGGACTCTTCCCTCTCCAAGTTTCCTTGCGCATGGGCCTCTTGGGGCTGGTGCCCTTGGCCCATGTAGGCCAAGGCGCACCCCCTACAGCCCATGTGGCCCCCCGGGGCAGGTGGCCCCACCCGGTGGGCCCCCGGGACCCTTCCGGTGGTCCCGGTACAATACCGATGACCCCGAAACTTGTCCCGATTGCCGAAACAGGACTTCCTATATATAAATCTTTACCTCCGGACCATTCCGGAACTCCTCGTGACGTCCGGGATCTCATCCGGGACTCCGAACAACATTCGGCAACCACATACAAGCTTCCTTTATAACCCTAGCGTCATCGAACCTTAAGTGTGTAGACCCTACGGGTTCGGGAGACATGCAGACATGACCGAGACGTTCTCCGGTCAATAACCAACAGCGGGATCTGGATACCCATGATGGCTCCCACATGTTCCACGATGATCTCATCGGATGAACCACGATGTCAAGGACTTAATCAATCCCGTATTCAATTCCCTTTGTCTAGCGGTATTTTACTTGCCCGAGATTCGATCGTCGGTATCCAATACCTTGTTCAATCTCGTTATCGGCAAGTCACTTTACTCGTTCCGTAACACATCATCCCGTGATCAAATCCTTGGTCACATTGCGCATATGATGATGTCCTACCGAGTGGGCCCAGAGATACCTCTCCGTTTACACGGAGTGACAAATCCCAGTCTCGATCCGCATAAAACAATAGATACTTTCAGAGATACCTGTAGTGCACCTTTATAGTCACCCAGTTACGTTGTGACGTTTGATACACCCAAAGCACTCCTACGGTATCCAGGAGTTACACGATCTCATGGTCAAAGGAAGAGATACTTGACATTGGCAAAGCTCTAGCAAACGAACTACACGATCTTTGTGCTATGCTTAGGATTGGGTCTTGTCCATCACATCATTCTCCTAATGATGTGATCCCGTTATCAACGACATCCAATGTCCATAGCCAGGAAACCATGACTATCTGTTGATCACAACGAGCTAGTCAACTAGAGGCTCACTAGGGACATATTGTGGTCTATGTATTCACACGTGTATTACGATTTCCGGATAATACAGTTATACCATGAATAAAAGACAATTATCATGAACAAGGAAATATAATAATAATACTTTTATTATTGCCTCTAGGGAATATTTCCAACATTAAGCTCGATTATGCTTCTGTCTATCATCCGCAAACTAATGGTCAAGTCGAACAAGCGAATGGTCTTATCATGAGCGTCATTACACCCAGATTAGTGCGGTCCTTAAAGGAATCACACACGCATTGGGTAGAGGATGTCAACTCCGTACTATGGGGGCTGCGGACCACGCCAAATCGCACTACCGGATACACACCGTTTTTTATGGTGTACGTCGCTGAGGCGGTGCTGCCTTGCGACAAAATTCATGACTCACCTCGAGTGCGCATGTATGAAGAAAGAGAGGCCGAGCTTGATCGACATGACAGTTTGGATGCCCTAGAGGAGGAACGCGACGTAGCAAAGGCCCGTTCCGCATTCTATCAGCAACAGGCTCGAAGGTATCAAAGCAGAGAAGTACGGGCCAAAACCTATAACGTTGGAGAACTAGTTCTACGCTTGTCGGAGAAGAAAAAGAACAAGCTCAAGCCCAAATGGGAAGGTCCCTTCATTATCGACCAGGCTCTGACCGGTGGAGCGTACCGTCTGCGGGATGCATCGGATAAACGACTCGAGCCAAACCCATGGAACGTAGCCAGACTCCGAAGATTCTACGCCTAGCGTCGGACTCTATGTTCGTCTCCTTACCTCCATCAATTTTTTGCACATATGTTTTTTCTCTCTGTCTTTCTCTTTTTCTCTTCACGGTCCTAAAAGGCTACACTTGTGTCTTGATTACACAATCTTGATGCGCTAACCGCGCTCAATATACATGGGGGCTTCTTATACATAAGCTTAATCTAATTATCTTTCCGGGCTTTATGCCTCGCACATGTGTTATTCTTTCGCATGTACCTTTTTTCTCCATTATATGCATCGATATGACTTAAGTTTTGGCCAAGCTGGGTTGCCTGGCTCTTGTATTTATGCCCTACGTTCCCGTTAATTCGGCTAGCACTACAAAAAAAGACACATCCATGACATTTTAGGCCGAACGAAATTTTTTTCTGTCATACATATGACACTTCTATGATGATAATTGTGACAAAACCCAGTATCATCATAGATGTGGTGGGATCCTACTTCCATGACAAAAAATCATGACAGAAAATGGGCTTTTCGTCCTGGGCGGGCCGGAGACGCAGCTGCATGACATTCTTTGGGCCATCCATGATGGAAAAAACCATGGTAGAAGCGAGGGGGAGGAAAATATCGGGGAGTTCCCAGTTACGGTGGGAGGTCGGGGGCCGAGCGATGCGCGTTTCTCTCGTACACATATGCGTGTGTGTGCGAGGCGTTGGCTCTAACTGAACCCGAGCGAGGCATTGGGCTCTAACTGAACCCGAGCGATTGCAGTGTAGGCTACGCGTTACTGAACCCGAGCGATCGATCGATGGCTATTAACTGAACCCGATCGAGCGATTCCTTCGCTACTGCTGCTAACTGAAGCCGATCGATGCTGCCTCTGGGATGAACAGTGAGCGTTGTGGGGGGCGGGGGTTGGATGAACAGTGAGCGGTGGCATTACCTCTGGATGAACAGGACCCCGTGGTGTGGTGGAGGGCTAGATGAGCAGTAGACGGTGGAGGGGTGCCCGTGGAGGGGTGGTTGAACAGGACCCCGTGGTGTGGAGGGCTGGATGAACAGTAGACGATGGAGGGGTGCCCGTGGAGGGGTGGTTGGACAGTAGCCAGTGGAGTAGCGTGCGGTGGAGGCTGGATGAATAGGAGCCCGTGGAGGCTGGAGGAGGTCGACGGTGGAGATGAACAATATCCCGTGGAGTCCCGTTTTGCGGTACGCCACACCCCTCTCGATGAACAGGACCCCCATTTCGACCGCAGTGCTCCAACACAAGTCCGTTTCCTCCGTTTTGCGGTATGCCACACCCCTCCCGATCAACAGGACCCCCATTTCGACTGTAGGAGGTCTGTTTCGTCCGTTTTGCGGTACGCCACACCCCTCCCGATCAACAAGACCCCCGTTTCGACCGTAGGAGGTCCGTTTCCTCCGTTTTGCGGTACACCAGACACCTCCTGATCAACAGGACCCTGTTCCGAACGTAAGAGGTCCGTTTCCTCCGTTGTGCGGTACGCCATGCCTCGTTTCCATCGCTGTTCCGTCCAAGCCCTCCCGATGAACACGACCATGCATTTCGTTCCGACCCAGCCGGTTGGCTCCCACGCGTTCCGTTGCCTCCCGATGAACACGACGCATTCCGTTGCCTCCCCATGAACACTACGCATTCTGTTGCCTCCCCATGAACACGACGACGATGCTATTTCTCCGTTCCGACCCAGACATGTACAAGAGCCCTGGCCGTACGTATGCGCGAGTAGGCGTTCGAGACCCTGCCCGTATGTACACATACGTGGCCGTATTTTCTTTCTTGCACCCTGTCCACTGTACGTACGTGTACATGCTACATGCGCGCCTCTACTACGACACATACATGCCTCTACTACGACACGTGCACGCCTCTACATCCACCAGTATATATGTACGTACACGTTCGCGACTAGAATGACAATGCTACGTACGCTTCGACCAGGTGGGTCCCAACTGTCAGGCACTTCCTTGCGTGCGAAGATGTAGCTAGTGGGTCCCAGCAGTCAGGGGGGCGAATCATTTTTTTGCCCGGACGCACTTCCTTGCATGCGAAGATGTAGCTGGTGGGTCCCAGCAGTCAGGGGGCGAATCATTTTTTTTGCCCGGACGCACTTCCTTGCGTGCGAAGATGTAGCTGGTGGGTCCCAGCAGTCAGGGGGAAACGTTTTTTTTTCACGAAATACGGTGGCCCGTCCAGTGGATCCCTGCTGTCAGGTGGAGGAATCATTATTTTGCGCGTAATAAGGAGGCACTTCCTTGCTGCGGCCATGGACCCAGCTGTCAGCCTCTCCACATACGGTCCACGTCCGATGGAAATCGTTCCTTGACCATGTTGACCACGCCGCACCGAGAGCACCACGGCGGTGGACGATGGCGAGGACTAGGAAGGGGACGACTCGGAGCCGGGGAAGACGCAGCAGTGGATGCCCACGCGAAGAGGAGTACGACGGTTCACTAGTTCGGCTGCGGTGTAAGGCTGCTGTCTTCGTAGAATAACAGGGGGTGTGGGTGAGTAGAGGGATGGCCTGGCTAGCGGTGGGAGTAGTGGGGGGCGGTGAGGCCTCCGTGGCATCAGAGCCGGCCACGGGAGGCAGGAGCACGCGGCACGACCGGCGCTGGTTTGGGTGGCTGGAGCAAGAAGACCAGAGGTTGAAGAAGCACTACGATCGTTGGATGAACATCATACGGTAACAGGAGCTAGAATCATTCATATTGACTAAGTTGACAAAGCTCTCCGTCCCCGTCAACTTGGTACGTAGGCCCACAAGTCAGCCTCCCACTATGCTGGATTCCAGCTGGCAGGGGGAATATTCATTTTTTTGTGCGTAATAAGGAGGCACTTCCTTGCGTGCGAAGATAGCTGGTGGGTCCGACATGTCAGCGGGGCACGTTATTTTTGCGAAATACAGAGGCCCTTTCGGTGGGTCCCAGATATCAGGTGGAGGAATCATTATTTTGCACGTAATAAGGAGGCATTTCCTTGTGTGCGGCTGTGGACCCAGCTGTCAGCCTCTCCACGCAGTCTACTTCCGATGGTATCGTACGTTGACCACGCCGCACCGAGCGCATCCAAGGTGGTGGACAACGGCGAGGCCCCGGACAGCAATGAGCCGGAGATGGGAAGACGCGGGAGTAGAGTCATAGACGGAGAGGTGTATGAGGGTTAACTGGTTCTAGTGCGGTGTGGTTCGGCAGTCGGTGGAGAAGAACAAGAGGTGTGGAGGGGTGGAGGGATGGCCTGGCCAATGATGGAGTAGCGCTTCATAGGGAAGCGTGCTAAGCAGAGCTGCTAGCAGCAGGAGGCGGGAGGTGGTCCCGGCGGCGCTGGAGGAAGAAGACGAGAGATTGAAGATGGATGCCGGTCGTTGGATGTAAATCCAACGGCTAACATGTCAGAATCATTTGTTGACTAAATTGACAATGACTTGCGTTGGCTTCGACCTATTGGCCCACATTTCAGCATCCAAAAATGCGGCACGTATTCAACCCATTTTTCAGAATTTACAATCTTTTTTGTGCGGTAGAATTTACAGTCAATTTGATCTTTTTTTTGAATTACAGCCATTAGCTGGGCTGGGTGAACAAATAATGTAGCGTCCATGCGACCCATTTATTTTATTTCCTATAAAATTACATGCCATTTGCACTGTCTTGAAATACATGATTTTGCTTGGCTGATTCTAATTATAATGTTGGGTTGGGCCAGCAATGTTATCAAAAAATAAAAAGGGGCTGAGCATTTTGTTATAAATATATTTAAATAATAAGTGATATTATTACATTCATCCTTAAATCTTACCAAGCTTTTGTACACA
Source organism: Triticum dicoccoides (assembly GCF_002162155.2). NCBI lineage: Eukaryota > Viridiplantae > Streptophyta > Magnoliopsida > Poales > Poaceae > Triticum > Triticum dicoccoides. The sequence continues at coordinate 51,542,196 of NC_041388.1, forward strand.
ATCACCAGGATTTTCGTGCCAAAACAATCCACGATTTTATTTGTTAAGAAATTGTTTTTATAAGTTAATAAGATGTGGGATATTGTTTTCTTACATATGTAAGTATCTGTTAAATATATGATGACAATAAAAATGATATATAATAACATATAAAATAATATATATATATATATATATATATATAATATAGTTAGAAGGGAAACATAAGTTGGACCTGGCGTTCCTATTCTTATATAGAAATATAGAACAGACCTCTGCGTTTTCTTCAAAAAAATACATAAATTGGGCTGCCAAAAATAAAACCTCGGATGGGAGGTCCATAGGCCGTTCGATACATGACGGCCCTAAGAAAATACAAACAGGCCTATGGACCTCCCATCCGAGGTCGTGGGCTGCGCATGTTAAAAATGAAAGCCTAGACGGGGCAGCCCAAAACCACGTCCAACACTTGCCAAAACTTCGTCCCTCGTTTTCTCTGTGTTTCGCACACTAGACATTGCATGGGCATTTTGACTGTGCATCATATGAAGATGTGCTATGCATGAATGTTGATCAGCATGATGTTAACTAGCTGGTAGTTCCATTTTCGACCATGAATAAAACTTCCAACATGATGTTAACCCTGTTTGAAAAGGCCTGTTAATATAAATGTTGTGCCTCTGAAAGATGCAGTTTCTTATCTGAAACTGAACTTGCAGTTTCTTATCTAAAACCGAAACTTGCAGTTTCTTCTCTGAGAATCACATTGTCTGCACTTTTATACTCCTGTGAAACTACATTTTTTAAGTGCTAAAAATAGATCTCTAGAATTCATAAAATACTTCATATGCTCAATACTGCAAATCTGAAATTCAAAAGACATTCTTATCTGAAAGTATTCTCAAAATACACAACACAAAACACAATTCACAACCTGCAAATACTGACAACCCTAAGCTCCTCCTGACAATTCACAACCTGCCCGACTATTGGGTTGGGGGGGTGGGCAGCCCCCTCCTATTCCTCAGCGGCAGACAGCCGCCCCGTGAGACGATGTGAATGGCGAGGGGGACGATGGCGGGGAAGCATCATCGGGCCAACTGCTTTTCTCCTCTTGCAGTTGGGTTCAGTCGATGAAGACTCCACCGGCTCGCTCTGGTAGGACACCCTCACAAACGGCACCCTGTAGATGCTCGCTCCTTCAATCTTTGGTGGATGCTCCATCTGGGATCGATACTCCCACCACCGCTCCCTCACGATCGGATTCAGTGAATCTGTTTACTCCATTGCCCAGAGGAGCAGCTTTATGTACTCCGGCGCGACTCCCTCCGGAAGTATCGCCGCCTTTCGCTCTGTTGCAGATATTTGGCCATGGATGTCGCTGTCGCCGCTAGTTGGTCCTTGTTGTCAAACCAAGACTGTATCTCCAACATCCTAGCTAGCTTCACAGGGTCGCCGTCTGCGATCCTCACGTATCAGTTATACTCCTCCATCGATCTACTTCTCCACAGCACCTTCACTCGCCGGCGGTGGTTTTTTAATGGAAGAGGAGAGGAGCAGCGCTGGTTTTGGATTAGAACGGGAGAGGAGCGACACTGGTTTTGGACTGGAACATGAGAGGAGGGGCGATGGTTTTGAAATGGAAGAGGAGAGGAGCAGCGCTGCATTTAGATAGGAACAGGAGAGGAGCGGCGGTGGTTTAAAAGGAGAAGAGCGGAAGAGCGGCTCTGGTCTTGGAAGTATTTTTTTGTTGTTTTGCGTATTTTGGGTCAAAGTTTGACCACGTACTGTATTTGACAAGCAAAATGTGAATGCATGTCACCAAAAATTGTATCGTTTGGTTCATATCTGAATGTACTTTCAAATTATATTATTTTTGCAACGTATAACATATATTTTATGTGCGAAAATTATGGTCAATTATGACCCAGAATAAAAGGGAGACTAGTTAATGTGGGGTCGCTTTCTTAATTGAAGGGTAAATTGATTTTGATTTTGATCCAGTCATAGCGCGCCGGCCCTCTCGTCCAATCCTAAATCGCTGTCTCACGCTCCTCTCCCTCTTCTCCATTGCAAAACCACCTCATCTCCTCTCCATCATCTCTATTCCAAAACCACCGTCTCGCCTCTCCCTCTTCTGATCTTCTCCATTGCAAAACCACCTCCTCTCCTCTCCATCATCTCCATTCCAAAACCACCGTCTCGCCTCTCCCTCTTCTGATCTTCTCCATTGCAAAACCACCTCCTCTCCTCTCCATAATCTCCATTCCAAAACCACTGTCTCGCCTCTCCCTCTTCTCTATTGCAAGACCACCATCTCTCCTCCCATCTTCCAAAGCTAGCACCGGACCACTCAAAAGGACATATATGGAGAAGATGCAACAGCAAATCAGGCAGTCGCCGGCGGCGACCAGGCAAAGTTAGCCAGGTTGAAGGAGATCCTTAGTTGGTTTGACAATGAGTGGGAGATTTCGAGGACGATGCGGGCCATGTGGCAATGTATGCGAAAGAGCGAGACGGCGGCGATGAGGGCGGCGATGTACATGTACTCCCCGGTGGTAGTCACGCCGCAGTCCTCTGAGTTCATCGAGTATATCCTCTGGGCGATGGAGCAGACAGATTCGCACGAGGCGACAGTCAGGCGGAGGTGGTGGGCGTACAGGTCGAAGGTCGAGCACCTAGAGGATAACGAATCGATCGAGTATGGTGTACCATTCATGAGGGTGCAGAGCCAGCCGGAGCCACATGAGTATTCGTTCTCCCACCGCAAGAGGAGGTCGGATGGTGCGACGTCGCTTCCCCGCCATTCTCCACGGTTCCCTCGATGCTCGCCTCGTTTCAACGGCGGAGGTAGGGTTTAAGGTAAGCTTCGCACTAACCTAATCTTCCACCTGCTCATGCTTACAATCAGTGTGACAGCTAATGAAAATCATGCTTACAATCAGTCTACGAGTACTACGCCAATCACCCTAAAATAGCTCTGGACCATTGGGTCAAAGTTGTGACACAGTGTACAAATAAAGAAAAATAGATTGGTGCTTCTTTCAGAAAAGAGTACTCCCTAGAAAACTGCCAATATAAGCTACTAGTATTTGATTAGATGATTTGCTGCTGAGAAAGATCCGTCCACAGAGAGCGCCACACATCCCACTGGTGGTGGTGGATGCCAATGCGTGCATGCAGCATGGTTGGTGTCGATAATTTTTTACTTGGCACACCTCGCACTCTGCATATATGGCGGTTCCATACGTACATTTGTGCAGTTCCACCAAAATGCAACTGAATAACCCTGTTTGCACAGATAATGAAAAAGCATGATTACATTATAGTGGCACTAGTTGATGAAACACACAAAATAAATAGAAGAAAATATTGCGATAGTATCATAGTATGCCATGCTGTGAGGGCGAGATGGGCCCTGCGACGCCTCATACGGTACGCCTCATACTGGACATCGTCCCAAGTCTCCCAGATACACCTTCTGCCAGTGATGAACATTAGTGTACAGCGGTAGTACAAGGAGGCGCCTTGAGACATTCAAATCTCTATTTTTGTACATATCAACTAAAATTAAGCACCCCAGTTTGCAGAAACGCTTAAACATTAACAATGGGACTAGTTGATGAAACATACATTAACAAAGAGAAGCACTTTCTTTATCTACATTGGAAATGAAATGATAGAGATGACACTCACTCTATTTTAACTATATTATTACTTCATTTTATCAGTGACACTAGGGTCGAGCAGGTGGCAAACGAGGTGTACCGTGCGTCGCAAGGATGGAGGCCGGGGGTGCTTAGACTGGGATGCTGAAGCTGGCTCTTTCAATCACCAACATGGATGATTCAATTCATGGGACCTTTTGGTGCAGTTCACAATGTCCCGTGAGCTAGCAGCTTCTTCTTCAATTTTTTTTAAGAAAAGGGCTCCAGCCCCGGTTCCAATTCCATCAGAAGATGAAACCCACAGAGCTTCTTCTTCATTAATTGCAATAAAATTGAGCAACATCAAGGTTGGTTGTGAAGCTCCTGGAATGCTCAACTATAATTTGGATACCATTTGTGCAGTTCAACTAAGATCGAGCGTGAAATGTATATCTCTGTTTGCACAAAAAAGGTGGAAAGGAGGGTGACTAACAAGTGATGAAACATGCATTAAATGAAAAGAAGCATGTTCCTTATCTGAATGTCAATCCTACAAGGACAGTAGCAATTTCTAAAGCACTGGCATTGCTAGATATTAGTGTGGGCATTAGGATTAACTATGACAACCGTTAAATACGACATTACTTTGGGCACGGGAGAGAAGGCAGACCAGGACAGTTGCATTTCTAACGAAAAGAACCAACTTATCTTAATGGGAAATTTTAGCAGGACATGTAAAGAAGTGCCATTGATTCATATTACTGGAGGCATTACATTGAAAACAACATTGGTTTAACGTGTCCTTAGTTTTAACAGTGCGACTGCTACATTTTACCAGTGGCATTACATAAGAGTGGCTCGGGGCAACAAACATCAGAATAGGATATCTGGGTTGGTCCCATTTTTGTTCGGTATAGCCAATCCAGGCGTGTGTGCTGGAGTCTGGTCACATGCATGGACGAACTGATCTTCCGTGTCTTGCAGGGATCGTCCAGGCACCAACGTAGTACAACACTTCTTGAGTACTATCGCTCGTCTCCCTCTTCTATTAAGTCACCCGACTTGCGGGGCCAGGGAGTGTGCCTATGGTCGGTTCTCAATTGCCGTCCCACATGTGTGTGCAAACGCAATATGATGCGCGTTCCATTCGGAGAGCAGCGTGCCGGACCGACCGACCGTCTGGGGTGCAACGCGAACGCGACGGGCGTGCTGTATACTCCGTACATGTGTACCGTCGTTTTCTAGACGCTTTGCTCCATGGCGCGGGTGCAATCCATGGATACAAAATTAGTATACAGTATACTATTTAAAAGTCGAGGGCGGGGCTTTTCCTGCACGGTAGGTGGCGGGGCAGTTCCGCCTAGTCGTTTCGACAGAGACGCGAGAAGACGAGGGAGTAGGCTGCTGCAAATGTAGGGCTATGTGATTTGACAGCGAGTTACTGCTGGACAGGTGGGGCCCTGTGATTTGACTTGCCATTATCATTTTAACTGCGGCACTACAACCGGCGTGAGTCTCCCGATTCCTGACCACCTCCATTACGAAGAAAGATATAGAGAGGAGTAAAAAAATACACTTATAGCCAACCTTATAGCCAACCTTGTTGTAGTATGAGTGACTAAGTGATGACTATGTATGACATGCCAACATGAGATAGCCTAACGCACTGTGTTAAATCTCCAAGGGCGTGACCGCGCGAGCGACGCGACGGTCGTGGTAGGCGCGACCATGATACGGGCTGCTGGCAGCCCTTGGATCTGAGATCAAACGGTCGCATGCTAAGTTGCTGAAAATTTGCAGAATAACCCTCCAGGATAGGATATTCACCCATAGATCTAGAATCATGCCATGCAACCATTCGATCTCAGATCCAAGGGCTATCGGAAGCCCGTATCATGGGAGAATGGAAAGCCACTACCCTGCCATTCACACGCTGGCAGTTCGCTCCTACTCGTCCCCGCACGTCCTTCAATACTACGACGGTTCGCTTCTGGTCGTCCCGTCCATTCACATTACGGCAGTTCCACTAATCCTAACCCTCCTCCCAAATCCATGGCGTCCCAAATCTCCATGATCGGCGGTGAGTACAAGGTTAGAACCATCACTGACGATGAGTTCGACGTCATCTACACCCGTTCTTCCGCGACCGTGAAAGGATGCCTTTCTCGCTTCAGACGCATGTTCGAAAACTCAGATGATGAGTGGGTCGCTGGGCTAGATGTTGAGTACACCATAGTCCTGGGACCAGAGAAGGATCTAAAGGACGAAGAGAGGAAGAAGCCCGCCGTGATCCAGGTTTGCGTACATAACGTTTGCTTGGTCTACCACATATGCCATGCCGACGTTGAGTGCCAGGATTTTAAGTACTTCCTCAAGGACAAAACAGTGAAATTCATTACTGTAGACTTTAAGAACAACAGGGATGTCCTACGTCGGATAGGTCTCGTTGTAGGCAACCCCTTCGACCTCCAGAAGAACCGGCCGGTGTCCTCTCGTCAGCCTTCAATGCTGACCCTGGCAGGAGCCATGGTTCATCCTTCGTACGGTAAACTGGAGAAACCTCCATACACCTTTCATCGTCATGCATGGCAGCGGAATGTACTAGATATAGACCACATCCACTACGCTGCAATGGATGGCTACCTTTGCTTCAATATCTACAAGGGTTGGATGAAGAGCAACAGCCAAGTGTGCGGTTCAAGCAAAGAAGTATTGGCCAAGAGGAAGAGGGACAAGGACGAAGTCGAGGACGTGGACGAGGACTCTGAGTAAGGTGGCAGTGTCATTGCTCATGGTGGTTCTAATGCAGTGTCTACCGGAATAGTTGCAAAGTTTAATTTCAGGTGTGCTTAATTTAATTTGAGGGGTGTGTTGTGCTGAGCCCCCAGCAGAACTATGTTATGTTTCTTCTCGTTACTTTAACTCTTCAGTACGTACATACTAGTATTTCTTACATCTCATATTTTAGTTGGTATAGTACTACCACTCATTTCTTCACATTATATACGTAGAATATATATGGCCAACATCATATAGCCAGCAGTTTAGTTGTCAAAGAATTTCAGGGTGCTTAGTTTTGTCAAAGAATTCCAGGATGCTTAGAGGGTGCTTGGATCCAAGGGACTTATTTTAGTCTGACTAAAAATAGTCTCTTTAAGAGGCAAAAGTTCCAAGCACCCCTGACTAAAGAGGGGGCTAAAACTAGTCTTGAGACTAATTTTTTTAGTCAGGGGCACCCCTACTAAAATGTGGATTAGTCCTCTCCCTACTCATTTAACTCCTCTCATTTAACACAGGCGGGTTCTGGATTGGAGGGTTTGGAGGATAATAAATGCTCATTAACTTGATTTTAGCCTTTTTAGTATTTGGATCCAAGCATCGGTGAGGCTAGCATGTTTTAGTCCCACTATTTTTAGTCATGGACTAAAACGTATCCAAGCACCCTCTTAGTTTTATTTGAGGGGTGGGTTGTGCTGGACACCATTATTGTGACTAGCCTTTTTAATAATACTATATGCATAATTTGGCGACGAGCACTCTCTATATGTACCACCTTTTTTTTAATTTCAAGTTTTGCTCCATGGCGCAATCCATCGATACTACTGCTGTACAAAAGTATACATTTTTAAAAGGCTAGAGGGCGGGGTAGTCTAGCTTGGTCGGTTTCACGAGAGGCGAGGGCCTTTGTGATTTGACGGCTCATTACTGCTGGAAGGCGGGGCCTTGTGATTTGACTGCTCGTATAAATGCGCCGACGACCTGATCGAGGAGGAGCAAAGAACCGTGTGGTATACTCAAGTTTTCCACTGGAGTAGTACTGCAATGGAGGAGCACGAAACACGGCAGCCCAATGCCATATGGCGATAAAAATGATCTAATTTGCTAGTCATCTCATTGTTAGCATTGTCCTATTCATTCCCTCAAAAAAACCATTGTTCTATTCATGCCTCGCAGAGAACGTGAAATGTGCGGCGAAACACCCAAAGCAAAAGATGAAACACACGAGCAAAAGAAGAAGGAAGATTATCACCTCAAATGATCTAATTCGCCGCGGAGTCGTAACTGCTTCTTCATCGCCTCCACGACCTCGATCTCCTTGTGCGTCTCCTCTGCCATATTCTTCATTCTGTCCATGACGCAGGATTTCTCGATGCGAGCCTTCATCATCTGTTCCATGGCCGCATTACGTACCTTGACAGCAGCCGGGTGCTCGATGCGGAGCTTCACCAACTCCTCCTTCTGTTCCATGACGAGGTCCTACATCATCTTCATCGAGGAACTACTATTCTCATGCAGCTTCTTCCAGTCGGCGTTCTTCTCCTTCAACAGGTCGATCTCGTGGCAGAGCTTCGCCTTGTCCTCCTAAAGTCGCAGGATTTCGCCGGTCGCCTTCTTCTCCGAGGCAATGCTCTTCTTCAGCGGCATCACCAAGCCGGCGGTCAACTCCCCCTGCTGATTGAGCTCAGCGGGCATGTCGTTGAGGCTATCCTTCAGCAACTCCATCAAGCCTTTGATGAACTCCTTCTGCTTATTGAGGTGCTTATTGAGTTGATCGGGCATGTCGTCGAGGGATAACGACTCCAAGTCCGCCGGCTCGGCATGTTCGCCTCCGCGGCTAGGGCGCTCCTGGGAGCCATCGCCCGCCCGTGAGAGATCTTTCGAGGCCTCTGCGTGGCGGCGAGCCCTCTCTTTTTTTCCGTAGCCTTGGTTGCCACTCCCTTGTAACGAGTAGTTCTCGACCTAGAGCTCTGCTCACTGGCCATGGCAACGACGAACGAAGAAGAAGCACTTATGAGGAGGAAAGGTAGAGTAATTTTGAGTTAGTTCCCCTTTTTATAACCTAAGTACTAGCACTAGTACTAATACCTGCATAGTGGGAACACGTTTAGGTTTGGTACATACTAGTAGGTGTGAGCAGGCTTTCGAATGTGATGGGAACAAGGTAAAGATTAATTGATGGTTTTGGTTTCGAGGCCCGAAACGGCTCCCGATGAGTTTAGCGGAACATAAATTTCAAGTACTACACTGCTCAAATGCGTAAATATTATGTTACTGTCAAAAATTGGCACAAAATACGAAGGAGACCAATGGAAGTACTACTAGCAACCCACGATTTAACTACTCGCATGCGCGCAATGCAGTAATAATGTCTTTCTTCACGTCCACTCAATTTGCATGCGCTGTATTAATTGACCATCAATAAAGTGAATGACTTTACACGCGTCAGATTATCACATGGGGTGGATCTTGGTACAAAATTGCATCCGCCCGTGTACCCGCGTGTGCGTGTGAGGGAATGAGTGCGTGTGTGGAGTGCGTGCACATCTTCGCTTCGTGCATGTACCGCCAGTATGGCTCAGGGAGGACGAGTACATTCTTCTGGAACCAGCAGCACGTCACTGTGATCAATCCACGCAAGGAGGTCGCGACAACGCCTCCACATGTGCCACGTGGCTTCATGAACTATAAGAGAGACACTGTGTAGCGTGCCATTGGTATTCTAATTTACGTGTTTTGCACATACTCGAAGTACTAGTAAGGTACACGTGCATTGCACGCATCAGATTTTGCAACCAAATTATAAATAAATACCACAATATAGCATGTAAGCTCTGAGTCATATATGCCTGATGTAGCCCTTCGTTTAATTCTTATAGTTCATCTCATTCAAAATCAATTAGTTTTTATAAAAAAGCTAAGAACGCGGGAATAGGAAAAACATGGGATTATAGTGGAATGTCGTCTTGAATCCTACAGGATTGTACGAGTGTTTGATTGTGCATAGAACAAACGCAGAATTCTTTCAAAGAGTTTTGAGTGGAGGGGATGTTTCCTATGACATCTAGTGCAAATGAATCATATGGAAAAATTCCTATGGTTTACAATCCTACGAATCAAACAACCAAGATAGAAAAAATTCCTAATGATTAGAATCCTCCAAAATTCCTTTGAGAATCCTTTGAATCAAAGAAGCCCTTAATCTATTTTATGATTCATGGAACTATGCGTTGTAAAGCATAAAGTAAAAACTAATTATGGCAATTCAACTAGAAAAAAAGTTTGGGCAGTTATGATACGGAAGATTCTAGAACAAAAGAGAACCACTGTTGTTTTGAGGTTTGTGCATTATGCTTAAGTTAAACCATGGAGTCCGCTAGATTGTACATGTGGCAAAATCCGGTGGGGGACTAGAAGATGGTGCGAGGGGCCGAGTGGAGGGAGACTATGAAGGAATGCACAAGTGCGAGATCGATATTTAGAGAGAGGGGGCGAACACGTGCGCTGTTGCGCGCAGTGGAGGAGCCATGAAAAATAAATGAGCTAGGGGGCCAAGCATTGCTAATCCTTTATGAGGAGGGTCAATTCATGAACTTAAACCATTTTTAGCAGCAATTGTCTAATGATCACATTCATATTAGCCTTGATATATAGTGATGTTAGGGGGGAGGGGGCAAGGCCCTTACTGCCCCTGTCTTCGCCATTGTGCACGCGTCTGAGAGATGAAGAGGAAGGCATGGATGATGAGAGGGGGACGTTGGATATATAATTAATGTGGGTGTATTAGCTATATATGTTAATCCTATATAGAGAGGTATAGATTGATCGATGTGGACGTGGGAAAGAGGGTGAGACCTCACTGGATATATCGATTGATCGGTTTGTGTGGAAAACTATGAAAGACCTAGCTATATACACACATACATAGAGGAACATCGATCATTGCGCATGCACACGTGAGAGATAAAGAATGCCCAGTATGATGGAGAGGGGGATGTGTGTGGATGTGTGCCTTCATGGGAGACCGACCTGAAGAAAAAGATTGCATGCGTGCGATGGATAATGCCGACTGGTAGTGTGTGTGCATGCATGCACGAGAGAAAGTTAGTGGTAGAATTATAAAGAGAAGACTACTGTGTGGGTGTAAAAGAATAGGTGAGGTCATAATAAATGTAAAGTTGAATTCAAATATTTGAATAAGAGATCGTGATGTTTGAAACCCATGCATGCATGAATATAACGGAGATCTACGCGGTGTGGTTTGGAAACGAGCATGTTGTAATGTATACACATTGAACAAGGTCAGACTGATTTGAATTTGAGATACCGATGGTAGACATCATTTGGCCACGTTGCATCCGTGCATGGACACACTATTCTAATTGGAGATGATGGGCGGCTTTCACATCACATATCTATATCTATACCCCTATATATATTATGTTTTATATTTTTTATATTGTGTGCGGGCAACTTTAACTTTGAAAGATGGTCATTGGATGAGGCGAATCCGATGGTCCAAAGATGGCAAATTTGAGCACTACTGGCCGTTGGATATCATCTAGATTCCACCAGATTTCGCCACATGTATAATCTAGAAGACTCCATGGTTGAACTTAAGCATAATGCACAAACATCAAAACACAAGCACTTCTTATTTGTTCTAGAATCTTCCGTATCAGAATTGCACAAATGTTTTTCTACATGATTTGCCATTATTTGTTTTTACTTGATGTCTTACGACGCATAATTCCATGAATCTTAAAATAGATTAGCTTTCTTATAAAAACTAGATGGTTTTGAATGAAATGAACTATAAGAATTAAACGAACATCTAAATCATGCATATATGACTCAAAGCTTGCATGCTATAATGTGGTATTTATTCATAATTTGGTTGCCAAATCTCATGCGTGCAATGCATGTGTACCTTACTCTCTTCTGAAATTTCAAGCCGCGCCTTGTTATGCTGAAAATTCAAGCTAATGTCTCTGTCTATCGTGCTGCGAAAGTCCCGCCTCTTTAACCCGCGCCTTGTTAGCCCGAAATATTTAAGATATATCTTTGTCTCGTTGTGCTCTGACAACTCCCTCCATCTCAACCCGCGCCTTGCTATTCTGAAATTACGACGCGTGCGAAAACTCCCACCTCCTGTGAAATCCCGACACGCGAAATGCCCGAGGTACCCCTGAACCGAAAGAACCGCCTCAAATCGGTGGGGGTACTTTCGTAACTTACCCCACATTTCGAACAAGCGCGTTTCTAAGCCATGGTTCCCCACTGCCATCCCATCCGCCCACCCATTCGTACACCGAGGCCGCGAAAACTCGCGACGAAACCTCACACCCTGCTCCTTCCGCCACCTAGCCGGAGCCTCTTCCCCGAAGACGTCATCCACAGCAACACCTCGACGTCCCTCATCCACCATACCGGATGAGGATCCTTCGTCGATCTCATCGTCCCGCCGGTTCAGCCACCCCGCCCCGACGTTCCCCGCGTCTTTCGCGCCACCTCCATTCCCACACCGCCGTCTTCACCTGCACCACTGGAAGAGCATCACCATCACCAGTTCCTCGGATGAAGCTGCGGACTAATCGGTGCCACCAAAGAGGTTATACACTAATCACCGCATTTTCTTCTTGATTTGATCTCACGGTGCTGCCGGCGCTCGGTCCCGAGCCGACACGGCGCGGCTCCATCCACGGCGGCGTCGCCGGCCACTTCCTCCACAGCATCGCTCCCTCGGCGGCGATGTCCACATCAGTAGGAGATGCTACTGCTTTAGCTCTCGCTCGCGCTGCTACTCTGCTCTTGCTCTCGGTCCCCTGCCTAGTCTGCTCTTGCTATTGCTCTTGCTTGCGCTGCTGCTCTCGCTCTTGCTCTTGCTTGTGATGCTGCTCTGATTTAGCTACACTTCAGTCGACTGAATCGACTTTTGGGTCAGTCGA
>NC_041388.1:51555124-51580515 GCF_002162155.2 Triticum dicoccoides
AGAGGGATGGCCGGGGCGGCGGCGGACCCACGGTGGGGAGTGTTTTCGGGGTGGGCGGGGCGGCGCACCGCCGGCCGCGGGCGGCGGGGGGCTGTTGTTTGGCCGGTGGTGGCTGGCGGCTCAGGGGGGTGGAGGTTGAAGATGAACCGCAGGCCCTTGATTTCGTATCCAACGGCTGCAAAATCGACTGACCAGAGATGAAAAAGTCAGTCGACCGACGTGTAACCTCACCTTGCTAGTGCGTTCAGTTTCGACAACAAAATTCAGTTTTGACAGCAAAATTCAGTTTCGACAGTTAAGTTTAGTTTCGATAGTTAAGTTCAGTTTCGACAGTTAAATTCAGTTTCGACAGTTAACTTCAGAGATGAGCGGCTGATGTATTTTACATCTAGCACTTTGTGGTTATGTATTTTACGTCATGTATTGGAGATGCTATTAGAATTCCACTCAGGTTAACGTTGTTCGTTGTCTCTCTTGTCCTGCTTCAGCCTCGGCGTCGTACAACTCACTGGAGCTGCTCCAACGATGAAACCCTGCATCACAGTGGAGCAGTACCTCGGGCTCCATCTCCAGACGCCTAAGATCTTCTTCCCCTCCTCCGATAGCCAAGTCAGCCAGAGCATCCTCACCAGCCAACCCAATCACGCTGAGATCGACATGGCTTCGCCAAAGAGGTTGTACACTTGTTGCATCTCTTTTTTGCTCTACATGTTATATATATTGTCCACTGAGCACTCGTAGTAACAGGAAATACGATTATTTTATCCAACTATATGACAAGCAGTGAGGTACCAGGCAACTTAGCTATCCATGATGGACTCTCTTGAACGCCATCATTATTTATCTCTGCGCATTTGAGCTATGCATTTGTCGATGGGCCTAGGAGTTGAGCTAGTATGGCAGTGGCCTGGGTCCAAAGTAATAGAAGTAGCACAAAAACATTTTTTAGTGTAGGATTTTCCTTGCTCAAGCCTGCCTACTAGAATCGCTAGTGCTTGAAAGGAAAAGTGAATGAAAAGCATCGGAATTGGAAAGTTTCCTATGGTACTACTTTTCATGAATTTGGTGCAAAGGAATGGGGCAAAGGAAAACTGTAGGATTTGTTCCTTTAGTGTCTCCTTGAAAGAAAAACCGTAGGAATTCTAATTTCCACTTCTCCTCCTTTTCATATTCCTATTCATCAAGCACAAGACTAAGAGATAGTAGCATAATAGCATTATAACCGTACATTTTCTTGTGGTTTGACTTAATCTCACCATGCTTTTTTGCATCCTGTGATCTTCCAATTGTTGTGAATCAAACACCCAGATTGGCAGAAATCCTGTGTTTTTAAATTCTCTGTTTTGCACGTGCATTCCTATCCTATTCCTGTCTATTTCCTACCCCTGCATTGTTAGAATCCTCAAATTCAAACAAGCCCTTACTCAATTACTTCTGTTACAGATATGTGTCAAAGAAAACCTTGTGTGGTTTGTCCTGCTCCCGGGGCGCTGTGTTCCACCCCAGCTCAGCTGCTCCAACAACGGAACGGTTCACCACAGCAGGGATTCGCTCTCCAGACTTTCTTTCGCCGCCTCAGATCTTCTTCCCCGCCGCCGGCAGCCACGACAACTGCATTACCATCATCAACTGAGCAGATGACCTTGAGGACTACACGGGTCCGCAAGAGAGGTAGCACTCTTCCATGTCTGCTTACATTATGTGTCGCTTAATATGATGACATGCTACATTATCGTCGTGTTCACCTATTAGACTCCGAGTCAGGTCCAAACTATTGTTGAAACTTGAGTTTTTAAATGGTTGTGGGGTACATATTGGGGCAACAATCAGTACTATCTGTCTACTATCTAGTTAATCTCCGGTGTCTACTATGAGTTTCATGTTGGGTGCAAACAAACATTAAAGGAGCCATTATCTATATTTTTTAACTAAAGCTATTATCTGCCTGCTATCATTGGTTTTGGGTCTATCCACAGTTTGCTACCATCACTCTGGATTTGTGCATGCACTCCTTACATAATCTCACTATGTTTTATTCCTATGCATGCCAGTTATTGTACACAATGGAACTGATCATGTAGAGCAAAAGAGACGAGCCTTGCGTGGCAATAAAATTTCATGCAGACGTTGTTCCATGGTGGGTGCAAAGTCAGCCCCCCCTCCACCCATTTCGGATCGTAATCAAGAGGAAGATAACTGTTCTGAGGGGGATTCAGAAGGAGAAGACCACTCCTATTTACCCCATGAGCCTCTTCGCTCTAACTTGGCATGCTGATGTTGGTAATATCATGCATATGGTGCCTTGCATTGCTTACTATATACATTAAAGATGTCATCTGCTTAGTTTAGACATGCTTTGTGTCAATGACATCTATTCAGTTTCTTTATCATATATGTGAATCATGCAATGCCATCTTGTCTAGCCAGGCATCATATATGTGAATTTTTTTGCAATGCCACCCTGGTTAGCCAGTCATCTTATATGTGAATTATATCAAGCCATCATTTTTTATTACGTGTTAAATTTGTCAACAATTTTAGTACATTCAATTACTCTTCCTGTGCATCAGCCATTCGGCACGGTCATGGAAAAATCTGGAGTGGAAACAAGGTCTTCAGAGCAGACAATGCTATCTGACGAAGCGCATGTCTTGCTGGTTACCGATATCTCCTCAGAGGAGGATTCAGAGACAGATGACCAGTCATATTCCCCCCCCCCCGAGGTGCATGCCCTAACTTGGTAGGGTTATGTTGCTCATATCGTGCGTATGGTATCTTGCATTGCTATGTCATTTGCTTAGTTTAGACATGCTTTGTGTGAATGCCACCTGTTTAGTGTCTAATTACCATACATGTGAATTATGCAATGACATCTTGTTGCAAGACATTATATATGTGAATTATGCAATGTTATCTTGTTGCAAGGCATTATGTATGTGAATTATGCAATGCCATGTTGTTTAGGCAAGCGTCATATATGTGAATTAT
Organism: Triticum dicoccoides; assembly: GCF_002162155.2. Taxonomy (NCBI): domain Eukaryota; kingdom Viridiplantae; phylum Streptophyta; class Magnoliopsida; order Poales; family Poaceae; genus Triticum; species Triticum dicoccoides. Next base: position 51,558,113 of record NC_041388.1, read on the forward strand.
ATCATGCCGTCCTTTTTTTGTATTTCTCATTGCTTTTGTCGACAATGTTTGTATATTCAACTGGTCTTCCTGTGCATCAGCCATTTGAATTGGTGATGGAGAAATCTGTAGTGAAAACAAGGTCTTGAGAGCAGACAATGCTACCTGCTGAAGCAGATATCTGATGACCCACAAGTATAGGGGATCTATCGTTGTCCTTTCGATAAGTAAGAGTGTCGAACCCAACGAGGAGCATAAGGAAATGATAAGCGGTTTTTAGCAAGGTATTCTCTGCAAGTACTGAAATAAGTGGTAACAGATAGTTTTGTGGTAAGATAATTTGTAACGAGCAACAAGTAACAAAAGTAAATGAAGTGCAGCAAGGTGGCCCAATCCTTTTTGTAGCAAAGGACAAGCCTGGACAAACTCTTATGTAAGGAAAAGCGCTCCCGAGGACACATGGGAATATCATCAAGCTAGTTTTAATCATGTTCATATGATTCGCGTTCGGTACTTTGATAATTTGGTATGTGGGGTGGACCGGTGCTTGGGTGCTGCCTTTACTTGGACAAGCATCCCACTTATGATTAACCTCTATTGCAAGCATCCACAACTACAACAAAAGTATTAAGGTAAACCTAACCATAGCATGAAACATATGGATCCAAATCAGCCCCTTACGAAGCAATGCACAAACTAGGGTTTAAGCTTCTATCACTCTAGCAACCCATCATCTACTTATTACTTCCTAATGCCTTCCTCTAGGCCCAAATAATGGTGAAGTGTTATGTAGTCGACGTTCACATAACACCACTAGAGGCTAGACAACATACATCTCATCAAAATATCGAATGAATACCAAATTCACATGACTACTAATAGCAAGACTTCTCCCTTGTCCCCAGGAACAAACGTAACTACTCACAAAGCATATTCATGTACATAATCAGAGGGGTAATAATATGCATAAAGGATCTGAACATATGATCTTCCACCAATTAAACCAACTAGCATCAACTACAAGGAGTAATTAACACTACTAGCAACCTACTAGCACCAATCCCGGACTTGGAGACAAGAATTGGATACAATAGATGAACTAGGGTTTTGAGATGAGATGGTGCTGATGAAGATGTTGATGGAGATTGCCCTCTCCCGATGAGAGGAGCGTTGGTGATGACGATGGCGATGATTTCCCCCTCCAGGAGGGAAGTTTCCCTGGCAGAACAGCTCTGCCGGAGCCCTAGATTGGTTCCGCCAAGGTTCCGCCTCGTGGCGGCGGAGTTTCGTCTCGAAAGGTTGCTTCTGATTTTTTCTCGACGAAAGACTTCATATAGCAGAAGATGGTCACCGGAGAGCCACCAGGGGGCCCACGAGGAAGGGGGCACTGTTGGAAATATGCCCTAGAGGCAATAATAAAAGCATTATTATTATAGTTCCTTGTTCATGATAATTGTCTTTATTCATGCTATAATTGTGTTATCCGGAAATCGTAATACATGTGTGAATAAAAGACACCAACATGTCCCTAGTGAGCCTCTAGTTGACTAGCTCGTTGATCAACAGATAGTCATGGTTTCCTGACTATGGACATTGGATGTCATTGATAACAAGATCACATCATTAGGAGAATGATGTGATGGACAAGACCCAATCCTAAACATAGCACAAGATCGTATAGTTCGTTTGCTAGAGTTTTCCAATATCAAGTATCTTTTCCTTAGACCATGAGATCGTGTAACTCCCGGATACCGTAGGAGTGCTTTGGGTGTGCCAAACGTCACAACGTAACTGGGTGACTATAAAGGTATACTACGGGTATCTCCAAAAGTGTCTGTTGGGTTGACACGGATCAAGACTGGGATTTGTCACTCCGTATGACGGAGAGGTATCACTGGGCCCACTCGGTAATGCATCATCATAATGAGCTCAAAGTGACCAAGTGTCTGGTCACAGGATCATGCATTACGGTACGAGTAAAGTAACTTGCCGGTAATGAGATTGAACGAGGTATTGGGATACCGACGATCGAATCTCGGGCAAGTAACATACCGATTGACGAAGGGAATTGTATACGGGGTTGCTTGAATCCTCGACATCGTGGTTCATTTGATGAGATCATCGAGGAGCATGTGGGATTCAACATGGGTATCCAGATCCCGCTGTTGGTTATTGACCGGAGAGCGATCTCGGTCATGTCTACATGTCTCCCGAACCCGTAGGGTCTACACACTTAAGGTTCGGTGACGCTAGGGTTGTAGGGATATGTATATATATGCAGTAACCCGAATGTTGTTCGGAGTCCTGGATGAGATCCCGGACGTCACGAGGAGTTCCGGAATGGTCCGGAGGTAAAGAATTATATATAGGAAGTGCTATTTCGGGCATCGGGACAAGTTTCGGGGTCACCGGTATTGTATCGGGTCCACTGGAAGGGTCCCGGGGGTCCACCGGGTGGGGCCACCTATCCTGGAGGGCCCCATGGGCTGAAGTGGGAAGGGATCCAGCCCAAAGTGGGCTGGGGTGCCACTTCCCCCTAGGGCCCATGCGCCTAGGGTGGGGGAAACCCGAAAGGAAGAGTCCTAGGAGGGGAAGGCACCTCCTAGGTGCCTTGGGGAGGAGGGATTCCTCCCCTTGGCCGCACCCCTAGGAGATTGGATCTCCTAGGGCCGGCGCCCCCCTGGCCCTCCTATATATAGTGGGGAGATGGAGGACTTCACACCCCACGCCTTGGTGCCTCCCTCTCCCTCTCCCTCTCCAACACATCCTCCTCCTCCATAGTGCTTAGCGAAGCCCTACCGGAGTACTGCAGCTCCATCACCACCACGCCGCCGTGCTGCTGCTGGAGCCATCTTCCTCAACCTCTCCTTCCTCCTTGCTGGATCAAGAAGAAGGAGACGTCACGCTGACCGTACGTGTGTTGAACACGGAGGTGCCGTCCGTTCGGCGCTAGGATCTCCGGTGATTTGGATCACGTCAAGTACGCCTTCCTCATCCCCGTTCTTTGAACGCTTCCGCGCATGATCTACAAAGGTATGTAGATGCAATCCAATCACTCGTTGCTAGATGAACTCATAGATGGATCTTGGTGAAACCGTAGGAAAATTTTTGTTTTCTGCAACGTTCCCTAACAGTGGTATCAGAGCTAGGTCTATGCGTAGTTCTCTTGCACAAGTAGAACACAATTTGTTGTGGGCGTTGATGTTGTCAACTTTCTTGCCGCTACTAGTCTTATCTTGCTTCAACGGTATTGTGGGATGAAGCGGCCCGGACCAACCTTACACGTACGCTTACGTGAGACCGGTTCCACCGACTAACATGCACTAGTTGCATAAGGTGGCTGGCGGGTGTCTGTCTCTCCCACTTTAGTTGGAGCGGATTCGATGAAAAGGGTCCTTATGAAGGGTAAATAGAAGTTGACAAATCACGTTGTGGCTTTCACGTAGGTAAGAAAATGTTCTTGCTAGAACCCTACTTCAGCCACGTAAAACATGCAACAACAATTAGAGGACGTCTAACTTGTTTTTGCAGCAAGTGCTTTGTGATATGATATGGCCAAAGTTGTGATGAATGATGAATGATATATATGTGATGTATGAGATGTTCATGCTATTGTAATAGGAATCACGACTTGCATGTCGATGAGTATGACAACCGGCAGGAGCCATAGGAGTTGTCTTTATTTTTTGTATGACCTGCATGTCATTAAGAAACGCCATGTAAATTACTTTACTTTATTGCTAAACGCGTTAGCCATAGTAGTAGAAGTAATAGTTGGCGAGCAACTTCATGGAGACACGATGATGGAGATCATGATGATCGAGATCATGGTGTCATGCCGGTGACAAGATGATCATGGAGCCCCAAGATGGAGATCAAAGGAGCTATGTGATATTGGCCATATCATGTCACTATTATTATTTGATTGCATGATATGTTTATCATGTTTTTGCATCTTGTTTACTTAGAACGACGGTAGTAAATAAGATGATCCCTCATAATAATTTCAAGAAAGTGTTCCCCCTAACTGTGCACCGTTGCGACAGTTCGTTGTTTCAAAGCACCACGTGATGATCGGGTGTGATAGATTCTAACGTTCACATACAACGGGTGTAAGACAGATTTACACATGCAAAACACTTAGGTTGACTTGACGAGCCTAGCATGTACAGACATGGCCTCGGAACACAGAAGACCGAAAGGTCGAGCATGATTCGTATAGAAGATACGATCAACATGAAGATGTTCACCGACGTTGACTAGTCCGTCTCATGTGATGATCGGACACGGCCCAGTTAACTCGGATCATGTTATACTTAGATGACTGGAGGGATGTCTATCTAAGTGGGAGTTCATTGAATAATTTGATTAGATGAACTTAATTATCATGAACTTAGTCTAAAATCTTTACAATATGTCTTGTAGATCAAATGGCCAACGTAGTCCTCAACTTCAACGCGTTCCTAGAGAAAACCAAGCTGAAAGACGATGGCAGCAACTACACGGACTGGGTCCGGAACCTGAGGATCATCCTCATAGCTGCCAAGAAAGATTATGTCCTACAAGCACCACTAGGTGACGCACCTGTTCTCCCTGCAGAACAAGACGTTATGAACGCTTGGCAGGCACGTACCGATGACTACTCCCTCGTTCAGTGCGGCATGCTTTACAGCTTAGAGCCGGGGCTCCAAAAGCGTTTTGAGAGACACGGAGCATATGAGATGTTCGAGGAGCTAAAAATGGTTTTCCAAGCTCATGCCCGGGTCGAGAGATATCAAGTCTCCGACAAGTTCTTCAGCTGTAAGATGGAGGAAAATAGTTCTGTCAGTGAGCACATACTCACTATGTCTGGGTTGCATAACCGCTTGACTCAGCTAGGAGTTAATCTCCCGGATGACGCGGTCATTGACAGAATCCTTCAGTCGCTTCCACCAAGCTACAAGAGCTTTGTGATGAACTTCAATATGCAGGGGATGGAAAAGACCATTCCTGAAGTATTTGCAATGCTGAAATCAGCAGAGGTAGAAGTCAAAAAGGAACATCAAGTGTTGATGGTGAATAAAACCACTAAGTTCAAGAAGGGCAAGGGAAAGAAAGCTTTCAAGAAGGACGGCAAGGGAGTTGCCGCGCCCGGCAAGCAAGCTGCCGGGAAGAAGCCAAAGAATGGACCCAAGCCCGAGACTGAGTGCTTTTATTGCAAGGAAAGTGGTCACTAGAAGCGGAACTGCCCCAAATACTTAGCGGACAAGAAGGCCGGCAAAACGAAAGGTATATGTGATATACATGTAATTGATGTGTACCTTACCAGTACTCGTAGTAGCTCCTGGGTATTTGATACCGGTGCAGTTGCTCACATTTGTAACTCAAAGCAGGAGCTGCGGAATAAGCGGAGACTGGCGAAGGACGAGGTGACGATGCGCGTCGGGAATGGTTCCAAGGTCGATGTGATCGTCGTCGGCATGCTGCCTCTTCATTTACCTACGGGATTAGTTTTAAACCTCAATAATTGTTATTTAATACCAGCTTTGAGCATGAACATTGTATCAGGATCTCGTTTAATACGAGATGGCTACTCATTTAAATCCGAGAATAATGGTTATTCTATTTATATGAGAGATATGTTTTATGGTCATGCTCCGATGGTGAATGGTTTATTCTTAATGAATCTCAAGCGTAATGCTACACATATTCATAGTGTGAGTACCAAGAGATGTAAGATTGATAATGATAGTCCCACATACTTGTGGCACTGTCCGCCTTGGTCACATAGGTGTCAAACGCATGAAGAAGCTCCATGCTGATGGACTTTTAGAGTCTCTTGATTACGAATCATTTGACATGTGCGAACCATGCCTCATGGGTAAAATGACCAAGACTCCGTTCTCAGGAACAATGGAGCGAGCAACCAACTTATTGGAAATCATACATACTGATGTGTGCGGTCCAATGAGTGTTGAGGCTCGCGGTGGGTATCGTTATGTTCTCACCCTCACTGATGACTTGAGTAGATATGGGTATGTCTACTTAATGAAACACAAGTCTGAGACCTTTGAAAAGTTCAAATAATTTCAGAGTGAGGTTGAGAATCAACATGACAGGAAAATCAAGTTCATGCGATCAGATCGTGGAGGAGAATACTTGAGTCACGAGTTTGGCAGACACTTAAGAAAATGTGGAATAGTTTCACAACTCACGCCGCCTGGAACACCTCAGCGTAATGGTGTGTCCGAACGTCGTAATCGCACTCTATTAGATATGGTGCGATCTATGATGTCTCTTGCCGATTTACCATTATCTTTTTGGGGCTATGCTTTAGAGACTGCCGCATTCACTTTAAATAGGGCTCCGTCGAAATCCGTTGAGACGACACCGTATGAATTATGGTTTGGGAAGAAACCTAAGCTGCCGTTTCTAAAAGTTTGGGGATGCGATGCTTATGTCAAGAAACTTCAACCTGAAAAGCTCGAACCCAAGTCGGTAAAATGCGTCTTCATAGGATACCCTAAAGAAACTATTGGGTATACCTTCTACCTCAGATCCGAAGGCAAGACCTTTGTTGCCAAGAATGGATCCTTTCTAGAGAAAGAGTTTCTCTTGAAAGAAGTAAGTGGGAGGAAAGTAGAACGTGATGAAGTATTACCTCTTGAACCGGAAAAAGGCGCAACTCAAGAAAATGTTCCTGAGGTGCCTGCACCGACTAGAGAGGAAGTTAATGATGATGATGAAGATACTTCAGATCAAGCTCCTACTGAAATTCGAAGGTCCACAAGGACACGTTCCGCACCAGAGTGGTACGGCAACCCTGTCTTGGAAATCATGTTGTTAGACAACGGTGAACCTTCGAACTATGAAGAAGCGATGGCGGGCCCGGATTCCGACAGATGGCTAGAAGCCATGAAATCCGAGATAGGATCCATGTATGAAAACGAAGTATGGACATTGACTGACTTGCCTGTTGAGCGGCGAGCCATAGAAAATAAATGGATCTTTAAGAAGAAGACAGACGCGGATGGTAATGTGACCATCTATAAAGCTCGGCTTGTCGCTAAGGGTTATCGACAAGTTCAAGGGGTTGACTACGATGAGACTTTCTCGCCGGTAGAGAAGCTAAAGTCCGTCTGAATCATGTTAGCAATTGCCGCATTCTATGATTATGAGATATGGCAAATGGACATCAAAACGGCATTCCTTAATGGTTTCCTTAAGGAAGAGTTGTATATGATGCAGCCGGAAGGTTTTGTCGATCCTAAGAATGCTGACAAGGTGTGCAAGCTCCAACGCTCGATTTATGTGCTGGTGCAAGCATCTCGGAGTTGGAACATTCGCTTTGATGAGATGATCAAAGCATTTGGGTTTACGCAGACTTATGGAGAAGCCTTTGTTTACAAGAAAGTGAGTGGGAGCTCTGTAGCATTTCTCATATTATATGTAGATGACATACTTTTGATGGGAAATGATATAGAACTCTTGGACAGCATTAAGGCCTACTTGAATAAAAGTTTTTCAATGAAGGACCTTGGAGAAGCTGCTTATATATTAGGCATCAAGATCTACAGAGATAGATCAAGACGCCTCATAGGTCTTTCACAAAGCACATACCTTGATAAGATATTGAAGAAGTTCAATATGGATCAGTCTAAGAAGGGGTTCTTGCCTGTGTCGCAAGGTGTGAAATTGAGCTCAGCTCAATGTCCGACCACGGCAGAAGATATAGAAGAGATGAGTGTCATCCCCTATGCCTCAGCCATAGGTTCTATTATGTATGCCATGCTGTGTACCAGACCTGATGTAAACCTTGCCGTAAGTTTGGTAGGTAGGTACCAAAGTAATCCCGGCAAGGAACACTGGACAAGGTCAAGAATATCCTGAAGTACCTGAAAAGGACTAAGGAAATGTTTCTCGTTTATGGAGGTGACGAAGAGCTCGTCGTAAAAGGTTACGTCGACGCTAGCTTCGACACAGATCTGGATGACTCTAAGTCACAAACCGGATACGTGTATATTTTGAATGGTGGGGCAGTAAGCTGGTGCAGTTGCAAGCAGAGCGTCGTGGCAGGATCTACATGTGAAGCGGAGTACATGGCAGCCTCGGAGGCAGCGCATGAAGCAATTTGGGTGAAGGAGTTCATCACCGACCTAGGAGTCATACCCAATGCGTCGGGGCCAATCAAACTCTTCTGTGACAACACTAGAGCTATTGCACTTGCCAAGGAGCCCAGGTTTCACAAGAAGACCAGGCACATCAAGCGTCGCTTCAACTCCATTCGTGAAAATGTTCAAGATGGAGACATAGATATTTGTAAAGTACATATGGACCTGAATGTAGCGGATCCATTGACTAAACCTCTCCCTAGAGCAAAACATGATCAACACCAGAATTCCATGGGTGTTCGATTCATCACAATGCAACTAGATTATTGACTCTAGTGCAAGTGGGAGACTGTTGGAAATATGCCCTAGAGGCAATAAAATAAGCATTATTATTATATTTCCTTGTTCATGATAATTGTCTTTATTCATGCTATAATTGTGTTATCCGGAAATCGTAATACATGTGTGAATAAAAGACACCAACATGTCCCTAGTGAGCCTCTAGTTGACTTGCTCGTTGATCAACAGATAGTCATGGTTTCCTGACTATGGACATTGGATGTCATTGATAACGAGATCACATCATTAGGAGAATGATGTGATGGACAAGACCCAATCCTAAACATAGCACAAGATCGTATAGTTCGTTTGCTAGAGTTTTCCAATGTCAAGTATCTTTTCCTTAGACCATGAGATCGTGTAACTCCCGGATACCGTAGGAGTGCTTTGGGTGTGCCAAACGTCACAACGTAACTGGGTGACTATAAAGGTATACTACGGGTATCTCCAAAAGTGTCTGTTGGGTTGACACGGATCAAGACTGGGATTTGTCACTCCATATGATAGAGAGGTATCACTGGGCCCACTCGGTAATGCATCATCATAATGAGCTCAAAGTGACCAAGTGTTTGGTCACGGGATCATGCATTACGGTACGAGTAAAGTAACTTGCCGGTAACAAGATTGAACGAGGTATTGGGATACCGACGATCGAATCTCGGGCAAGTAACATACCGATTGACGAAGGGAATTGTATACGGGGTTGCTTGAATCCTCGACATCGTGGTTCATCCGATGAGATCATCGAGGAGCATGTGGGAGCCAACATGGGTATCCAGATCCCGCTGTTGGTTATTGACCGGAGAGCGATCTCGGTCATGTCTACATGTCTCCCGAACCCGTAGGGTCTACACACTTAAGGTTCGGTGACGCTAGGGTTGTAGGGATATGTATATGCAGTAACCCGAATGTTGTTCGGAGTCCCGGATGAGATCCCGGACGTCACGAGGAGTTCCGGAATGGTCCGGAGGTAAATAATTATATATAGGAAGTGCTATTTCGGGCATCGGGACAAGTTTCGGGGTCACCGGTATTGTACCGGGTCCACCGGAAGGGTCCCAGGGGTCCACCGGGTGGGGCCACCTATCCCGGAGGGCCCCATGGGCTGAAGTGGGAAGGGATCCAGCCCAAAGTGGGATGGGGCGCCACTTCCCCCTAGGGCCCATGCGCCTAGGGTGGGGGAAACCCTAAAGGAAGAGTCCTAGGAGGGGAAGGCACCTCCTAGGTGCCTTGGGGAGGAGGGATTCCTCCCCTTGGCCGCACCCCCCTAGGAGATTGGATCTCCTAGGGCCGGCGCCCCCCTGGCCCTCCTATATATAGTGGGGAGATGGAGGACTTCACACCCCACGCCTTGGTGCCTCCCTCTCCCTCTCCAACACATCCTCCTCCTCCATAGTGCTTAGCGAAGCCCTGCCGGAGTACTGCAGCTCCATCACCACCACGCCGTCGTGCTGCTACTAGAGCCGTCTTCCTCAACCTCTCCTTCCTCCTTGCTGGATCAAGAAGAAGGAGACGTCACGCTGACCGTATGTGTGTTGAACGCGGAGGTGCCGTCCGTTCGGCGCTAGGATCTCCGGTGATTTGGATCACGTCGAGTACGCCTTCCTCTTCCCCGTTCTTTGAACGCTTCCTCGCGTGATCTACAAAGGTATGTAGATGCAATCCAATCACTCGTTGCTAGATGAACTCATAGATGGATCTTGGTGAAACCGTAGGAAATTTTTTGTTTTCTGCAACATTCCCTAACAGGCGCGCCCTAGGGGGGCGCCCCCCACCCTCTTGGAAAGGGTGTGGGCCCCCTGGTCTTCATCTTTGGCGAGGATTTTTCATTATTTATTATAAGGTATTCTATGGAGTTTCAGGACTTTTGGAGTTGTGCAGAATAGGTCTCTGATATTTGCTCCTTTTCCAGCCCAGAATTCCAGCTACCGGCATTCTCCCTCCTTTATGTAAACCTTATAAAACAAGAGAGAATAGCCATAAGTATTGTGATATAATGTGAAATAACAGCCCATAATGCAATAAATATCGATATAAAAGCATGATGCAAAATGGACATATCAACTCCCCCAAGCTTAGAGCTTGCTTGTCCTCAAGCGAAAGCCGATAACAATAAATATGTCCCCATGTTTAGAGGTAGATGCGTCGATAAGAATAAAATACGGACATGAGGGCATCATGATTATTCTCATAACAGCAACATACATAGATATTGTCATATGATTACCTATGTTCAAGTGATGATCTATTCACAATGCAAAAGTATGAATCAGAAACCTTATTGAGAACCAACAAACTATAACCTCAGTCATTGAAGCAATTGCAATTTATCATAACATCAGAAAGAGTCAATGTCAGAGCTAAAAAGCATGTCCACATACTCAACTATCATCTAGTCCTTCATAATTGCTAACACTCGCACAATACTTGTGGTTACGGAGTTTAAATCGGACACAGAGAAAGATAGGGGCTTATAGTTTCGCCCCACAACCTTTTACCTCAAGGGTAATGTCAACAATAATAACTCATGCCCCCCTACATCCAATTAGATATATATATCAGGTTCTTTCCAACATGATGGGCTTGCCAAAGGATAAAATGAAAAAGGGAGAGGTGAAGATCACCATGACACTTGCATAAGGTAGAAGATAATAATAAATGATAGGCCCTTCGCAGAGGGAAGCATAGGTTGCCATGCACTTTTATTGTTGGATGCACAAAATCTTAATGCAAAATAACGTCACTTTATATTGCCCCTTGTGATATGAACCTTTATTATGCAGTTCGTCGCTTTTATTACTTCCACACCACAAGATCGTATAAAGCTTATTTCTCCCACACTAATCATACATATTTAGAGCAATTTTTATTTCTTGCACCGATGACAACTTACTTGAAGGATCTTACTCAATCCATAGGTAGATATGGTGGACTCTCATGGCAAAACTGGTTTAAGGGTATTTGGAAGCACAAGTAGAATCTCTACTTGGTGCTGAGAATTTGGCTAGCATGAGGGGGAAAGGCAAGCTCAACATGTTGGATGATCCATGACAACATACTTTATCTCAGATATAAGAAAACATAACCCATTACGTTGTCTTCCTTGTCCAACATCAACTCTTTAGCATGTCATATTTTGATGAGTGCTCCCAATCATAAAAGATGTCAATAATAGTATATTTATATGTGAAACCTCTCTTTCCTTATTACTTCCTATTAATTGCAACGATGACCAAAGCTATGTGTGCCAACTCCCAACAACTTTTAATCATCACACTCTTTCTATGTGAAGTCATTACTATCAATAAGATCAATATGAACTTTTGTTTCTTCTTATTCTTTTTCTCTTTTCTTTTATTCACACAAGATCATAGCAAGAAAATCATGCCCTTAACTCAACACTAATCTTTATTATATAGCTCACGGACTCGATTACATAGAGAGATCATAAGGCAAAACTCAAAACTAAATCATGCCATAAACTTTATTCTACTAGATCAAAATACTACTAATAGGATCGAACTAAGGAAAACGGTAAAGATAGGAGTTGTGATTGTGATACGATACCGGGGCACCTCCCCCAAGCTTGGCAGTTGCCAAGGGGAGTGCACATACCCATGTGATTATATCTCCTTATTTGTTGTTCGTGAAATATTCTTTGCGATGATTCCTCTTAGGATACGATTCTCCTCCTCGAGCTTGTTGACTTGCTGCTTGAGGTCCATTGTTTCCTTACGAAGCTTTCCTGTGACAGCTAAAGCTCCTTGCACCCAAGGGTGTTTCATAGCTGCGGGAGAACAAGTGACACTCCTCTTCATATTTTCATAAGAAAGAAATCTAACATTGGAAGGGATAACCGAGTTTGGAATAGCTGAGCTCTGTAGTTCCCCCATCGTGAACCCAGCTTGGAAGCGAGAGGTGACTTCGTGATCCTCCATGGCATCTACCCTCATCAGGTCAGCCTCCATCTCTTCCTCCATTGCTGGCCCAAAGTGGTCAGGGTCGCTGTTTGCCCTTGGTTCCGGTGCCGAATTAGATACCCGGCTCTCGCCGACTGACTCTTGAGAAGACATCTTGCTCTAATCTGCAGCAGCAACAGCACAAAACAAAAACAGAGGATATTTGCATGATACGGGAGTCAAAACCTTTGGGAGAATATATAATGAATTTTTACCGACCAAAATACGTATCGTGCAAGAAAACGGAGTCCGGAAGGCACACGAGGTGCTCATGAGGTAGGGGGCGCGCCCAGGGGGGTAGGGCACGCCCTCCACCCTTGTGGGGCCCTCGTGTCCTTCCCGGACTGCTACTTAATTTTCTATTTTTCTAAATATTCCAAAACGGAGAAATATTTCCTTAAAAGCTATTTTGGAATCGGTTTACTTACCGTACCACATACCTATTACTTTTCGGAGTCTGAAACGTTCTGGAAAGTGTCTCTTATGTATTCCTCCGGGGTTACGGTTTCAATAATATTGGTTTCAATATTTATGGGATTACTTGAGATATAATGTTTAATTCTCTGACCATTTACCACCTTCGGATTTGTGCCTTCGAAGTTGTTGATTTTTATGGCACCGGAACGATAGACCTCCTCGATAACATAGGGGCCTTCCCATTTAGAGAGAAGTTTTCCTGCAAAAAATCTTAAACGAGAGTTGTATAGCAATACATAATCACCTACATTAAACTCACGCTTTTGTATCCTTTTGTCATGCCATCTTTTAACCTTTTCTTTAAACAACTTGGCATTTTCATAAGCTTGGGTTCTCCATTCATTAAGTGAGCTAATATCAAATAACCTCTTTTCACCGGCAAGTTTGAAATCATAGCTGAGCTCTTTAATAGCCCAATATGCCTTATGTTCTAGTTTGAGAGGTAAGTGACATGCTTTTCCATATACCATTTTATACGGAGACATACCCATAGGATTTTTATATGCAGTTCTATAGGCCCATAATGCATCATCAATTTTCTTGGACCAATTCTTTCTAGACCTATTGACAGTCTTTTGCAAAATTAATTTGAGTTCTCTATTACTCAATTCTACTTGACCACTAGACTGTGGGTGATACGGAGATGCAATTCTATGATTGACGTCATATTTAGCAAGCATTTTACGGTAAGCACCATGAATAAAATGTGAACCACCATCAGTCATTAAATATCTAGGTACTCCAAACCTTGGAAAAATAACTTCTTTAAGCATTTTAATAGAAGTGTTATGATCAACACTACTAGTTGGAATAGCTTCTACCCACTCAGTAACGTAATCAATAGCAACTAAAATATGTATATATCCATTAGAGGCAGGAAAAGGTCCCATATAATCAAAGCCCCAAACATCAAACGGTTCAATAACAAGTGAATAATTCATAGGCATTTCTTGACGTCTACTAATATTACCAATTCTTTGACATTAATCACAAGATAGGACAAACTTACGGGCATCCTTGAAGAGATTAGGCCAATAAAAACCGGATTGCAATACCTTATGTGCAGTTCTATCTCCCGTGTGGTGTCCTCCATAAGTTTCGGAGTGGCACTTGCGTAGGATCTATTCCTGTTCATGCTTAGGTACACAACGTCTAATAACACCATCTACTCCTTCTTTATAAAGACGTGGGTCATCCCAAAAGTAATGTCTCAAATCATAGAATAACTTTTTCTTTTGTTGGTATGTGAAGCTAGGTGGTATAAATTTAGCAACTATGTAATTAGCATAATCAGCATACCAAGGGGTACTACGAGAAGTACTTATGACATTTAATTGTTCATCAGGAAAGTTATCATCAATAGGTAGTGGGTCATCAAGAACATTCTCTAACCTATATTAGTTGTCTGCAACGGGGTTCTCAACTCCTTTTCTATCAGCAATATGCAAATCAAATTCTTGTAGCAAGAGAACCCATCTAATAAGTCTAGCTTTAGCATCTTTCTTCTCCATAAGATATTTAATAGCAGCATGATCAGTGTGGATAGTTACTTTAGAATCAACAATATAAGGTCTGAACTTATCACAAGCAAATACAACTACTAAAAGTTCTTTTTCAGTAGTAGCATAATTTCTTTGAGAATTGTCTAGAGTCTTACTAGCATAATGGATAACATTTAATTTCTTATCAACTCTTTGCCCTAGAACGGCACCTACAGCATAATTGCTAGCATCACACATAATTTCAAAGGGTAAATTCCAATCAGGTGGCTGAACAACAGGTGCAGAGACTAATGCTTTCTTAAGTATTTCAAATGCTTCTACACAATCATCATCAAAGACAAATGGTATATCTTTTTGTAATAAATTAGTCAGAGGCTGAGAAATTTTTGAGAAGTCCTCAATGAACCTCCTATAAAATCCGACGTGACCAAGGAAACTTCTTATACCTTTGATGTCCTTGGGACATGGCATCTTTTCAATAGCATCAACCTTGGCTTTATCAACTTCAATACCTCTTTTAGAAACTTTATGCCACAAGACAATACCTTCATTAACCATAAAGTGGCACTTTTCCCAATTCAAGACAAGATTAGTGTCTTCACATCTCTACAAAACTCGATCAAGATTGCTCAAGCAGTCATCAAAAGAAGATCCATAGACGGAAAAGTCGTCCATGAAAACTTCACAAATCTTTTCACAAAAAGTCAGAGAATATAGCCATCATGCATCTTCGAAAGGTAGCAGGTGCATTACATAAACCAAAAGGCATACGTCTATAAGCAAAAGTACCAAAAGGGCATGTAAAAGTAGTCTTTGATTGATCTTTAGCTGACACAGGTATTTGAGAGAAACCAGAATAGCCATCTAGAAAGCAGTAATGTGTATGCTTGCATAATATTTCTAGCATTTGATCGATAAAAGGTAAGGGGTAATGATCTTTCTTAGTAGCCTTATTTAATTTGCGGAAATCAATTACCATCCTATAACCTGTAATAATTCTTTGTGGAATCAATTCATCTTTATCATTAGGAACAATAGTAATACCTCACTTCTTAGGGACACAATGAACAGGACTTATCCACTGACTATCAGCAACGGGATAAATTATACCTGCCTCCAGAAGCTTTAGTATTTCTTTTCTTACCACTTCTTTCATTTTAGGATTCAGACGTCGTTGAGGATCACGAACTGGTTTGGCATCTGCTTCCAAATTTATTTTATGTTGACATAGAGTGGGAGTAATGCCCTTAAGATCATGAAGAGTATATCCAATATCATCACGGTGCTTCTTCAGAGTTTTCAATAATCTTTTTTCTTCATGCTCTGAAAGGTTAGCACTAATAATAACAGGATATATCTTCTTTTCATCATGATAAGCATATTTAAGATTATCAGGAAACGGTTTAAGCTCAAACATGGGATCACCCTTAGGTGGAGGGGGATCCCCTAGGATTTCAACAGTCAAATTGTGTTTCAGAATAGGTTCTTGTTTAAAGAATACTTCATCTATTTCCCTTCTTTCATTCATAAACATATCATTCTCATGGTCTAGCAAATATTGTTCTAAAGGATCACTAGGAGGTACGGCAATAGAAGCAAGACCAATAATTTCATCCTTACTAGGCAATTCTTCTTCATGGTGTTGTTTACTAAATTTAGAGAAATTAAATTCATGAGTCATATCATCCAAGCCGATAGTAACAACATCCCTTGTGCAATCTATGGTAGCATTAATAGTATTTAAGAAGGGTCTACCAAATATAATGGGTCAAAAGCTATCTTGTGGGGAACCAAGAACAAGAAAATCAGCAGGATATTTAGTTTTCCCACACAAGACTTCAACATCCCTAACAATTCCCATTGGTGAAATAGTATCTCTATTAGCTAGTTTAATAGTAACATCAATTTCTTCTAACTCAACAGGTGCAATGTCATGCATAATTTCTTTGTATAAGTCAATAGGTATTGCACTAGCACTAGCACCCATATCACATAAGCCATGATAACAATGATCTCCTATTTTAACAGAAATAACAGGCATGCCTACCAGATGTATATTTTTATCTTTAGCACAAGGTTTAGCAATTCTAGCAGTTTCACTGCAGAACTGAATAACATGCCCATCAATATTATCAGACAAGAGATCTTTAACAATAGCAATATTAGGTTCAACTTTAACTTGCTCAGGAGGTGTATATGTTTTAATATTGCTTTTACGAACCACAGTTGAAGCTTTAGCATGATCCTTTATTCTAACAGGGAAAGGTGGTTTCTCAACATAAGAAGTAGGAACAATAGGATCATTATAAGTAATAGTCTTTTCTTCAACTTTAATAGGTGCAGCTACTTTTACTTCTATGGGAGGATGATATCTAAACCACTTCTCCTTAGGGAGATCAACATAAGTAGCAAATGATTCACAGAAAGAATCTACTATCTCAGAATCAAGTCCATATTTAGTGCTAAACTTACGGAAAATATCGGTATCCATAAAAGATTTAACACAATCAAACTTAGGTGTCATACCTGACTCCTTACCATTGTCGAGGTCCCAATCTTCAGAGTTGCATTTAATTCTATCCAATAAATCCCATCTAAATCCAATAGTCTTCATCATAAAAGAGCCAGCACAAGAAGTATCGAGCATGGTGCGATTATTTTCAGAAAGCCGAGCATAAATTTTTTGAAGAATTGTTTCTCTTGGGAGCTCATGATTGGGGCATGAATATAACATTGATTTAAGCCTCCCCCAAGCTTGAGCGATGCTTTCTCCTTCGCGAGGCCAAAAATTATATATATAATTGTGGTCACGATGAACAAGATGCATAGGGTAATACTTTTGATGAAATTCCAATTTCAATCTTCTATAGTTCCATGATCTCGTATCATCACATAGCCTATACCATGTCAATGCATCTACCTTCAAAGATAAAGGGAAGACCTTCTTCTTAGCAACATCATCGGGTATACCTGCAAGCTTAAATAATCCACAAACTTAATCCACATATATTAGGTGTTCATCAGGATGCTTTGTTCCATCTCCTGTAAAAGGATTAGCTACCAGTTTTTCTATCATACCCGAAGGATACTCATAAGGAATTTCATTTTCAATAGGTTCAGTAGGTTGAGGAGCAACTCTTTGCTCTACTGGTCGGGGTGAAGATACCCCGAACAAGCCCCTCAGAGGATTACTTTCCATAGTAACAAGTGACAGTAAATTTCAGCACACTATATAAATTTTTCCTTACCAAATTCCACCTACCAACGACATGAGAAAAGAGTCTTGATGACCCACAAATATAGGGGATCTATCATAGTCCTTTCGATAAGTAAGAGTGTCGAACCCAACGAGGAGCAGAAGGAAATGATAAGCGGTTTTCAGCAAGGTATTCTCTGCAAGTACTGAAATAAGTGGTAATAGATAGTTTTGTGGTAAGATAATTTGTAACGAGCAACAAGTAACAAAAGTAAATAAAATGCAGCAAGGTGGCCCAATCCTTTTTGTAGCAAAGGACAAGCCTGGACAAACTCTTATATAAGGAAAAGCGCTCCCGAGGACACATGGGAATATCGTCAAGCTAATTTTCATCACGTTCATATGATTCACGTTCGATACCTTGATAATTTGGTATGTGGGTGGACCGGTGCTTGGGTGCTGCCCTTACTTGGACAAGCATCCCACTTATGATTAACCTCTATTGCAAGCATCCGCAACTACAACAAAAGTATTAAGGTAAACCTAACCATAGCATGAAACATATGGATCCAAATCAGCCCCTTACGAAGCAACACATAAACTAGGGTTTAAGCTTCTATCACTCTAGAAACCCATCATCTACTTATTACTTCCCAATGCCTTCCTCTAGGCCCAAATAATGGTGAAGTGTTATGTAGTCGACATTCACATAACACCACTAGAGGCTAGACAACATACATCTCATCAAAATATCGAACGAATACCAAATTCACATGACTACTAATAGCAAGACTTATCCCTTGTCCTCAGGAACAAAAGTAACTACTCACAAAGCATATTCATGTTCATAATCAGAGGGGTAATAATATGCATAAAGGATCTGAACATATGATCTTCCACCAATTTAACCAACTAGCATCAACTACAAGGAGTAATTAACACTACTAGCAACCTACTAGCACCAATCCCGGACTTGGAGACAAGAATTGGATACAAGAGATGAACTAGGGTTTTGAGATGAGATGGTGCTGATGAAGATGTTGATGGAGATTGCCCTCTCCCGACGAGAGGAGCATTGGTGATGATGATGGCAATGATTTCCCCCTCCGGGAGGGAAGTTTCCCCGGCAGAACAGCTCTGCCGGAGCCCTAGATTGGTTCCTCCAAGGTTCCGCCTCGTGGCGGCGGAGTTTCGTCCCGAAAGGTTGCTTCTGATTTTTTTCTCGATGAAAGACTTCATATAGCAGAAGATGGTCATCGAAGAGCCACCAGGGGGCCCACGAGGTAGGGGGCGCGCCCTAGGGGGGGCGCCCCCCACCCTCGTGGAAAGGATGTGGGCCCCCTGGCCTTTAGCTTTGGCGAGGATTTTTCATTATTTATTATAAGGTATTCTATGGATTTTTAGGACTTTTGGAGTTGTGCAGAATAGGTCTCTAATATTTGCTCCTTTTCCAGCCCAGAATTCCAGCTGCCGGCATTCTCCCTCCTTTATGTAAACCTTATAAAATAAGAGAGAATAGCCATAATTATTGTGACATAATGTGAAATAACAGCCCATAATGCAATAAATATCGATATAAAACCATGATGCAAAATGGACGTATCAATATCTTGCTGGTTACAGATTGGTCTTCAGAGGAGGATTCAGAGGCAGATGACCAGTCCTATTATCCCCCTGAGGTGTATGCTCAAACTTGGCAGGGTTATATTACTCATATAATGCATATGTTGTATTGCAATGCTTAGTTTTTACAACATATACACAATATTGAATGCCATCTCCTTAGTTGACACATCATATATGCGATTGCCCTCTGCTCACTTCCTTAGTATATAAATCATATATTTGAATTATGTCATGCCATGATGTTTACATAGACAGCATGTATCTGAATTATGGCATGCCAACCCATTTTCTAAAGACATAATATAGTTATATCATCTCATCTTGTTTACATAGTCATCATATTTTAAATTATGTCATTCTATCCGTGAATTATATCATGCCATCATGTTTCCATCGACGGCATGTTTGTGATTTATGGCATGCCAACCACTTTAATAGACACATCGTATAGTTATATCATGTCATCCTGTTTACATAGTCATCATATTTTGAAGTATGTCATTCTATCCTATTTAGTTAGCCATCATACATGTGAAATAGTGTCATGCTATCCTTTTTAATTAGCCATCATATATGTGAAATTATGTCCTTCTATTCTGTTTGCTTAGACAACATAAATGTGAATTATTTCATGCCCTGTTTTCTTCCCTACTATCCATTGCACCTGTCTATCTTACAATGTCTGTACATTCAATTACTTTTCTTGTTTATCAGCCATTTCAATTGGAAGGAGTGATGGAAGTATCCGTGGGAGTAAAAACATATCTTCAAAAAAGATCGTGCTACCTGTCGATGCACATAGAACCACGGTTGTACTTGCCCAAGAACCAGCCCCACCACACATAACCCACACTCATGCAGATTGTACCCCTACCCAGTTGGATAGAGAACCAGCTACACCCCTTCTAACCCCAACCCCAACAGATAGACACCCAGTTCCCGTTGACACAACACCATCTCCACCACAGAGCACCAAAACACGAGCAGTTAGTAAGGCAACTGCAGTGCCCAAATCACGAGGACCACCACTCCGAACCCAAAGTCAACGCTTAAAGCAGAAGAAGAATTGTTCTCAGGTCAGGTTCCGTAGCTACGGTTCATACTACTTTGCTCTTGCATCACTGTATTTACTGATACCAACTAATTTCAAATTTTAAGGATGCAATTGAAACTCCAATGGCGCAATAGGTATGTTTTAAACCTGTTTCTTCAACGTGTTTGGCTGTTTGCTGTTGTTACTTGCTCTATGTTGATTTCAGTTTCAATTGAATAAACAGTTATGTTCTCATGCCATCCACATTACAAGTGTTGTTATTGTTGTGTAGTTTCCCACACTTATATTCTGTCTATGCTGCTTTTTCTTAAAGAACTGTATCTATCTTGATTTGGCAACATAAACTAGAATGATATAGACCATACAGTGACCATACCACATAGATATATTTTTGTTTCATGATGTTATCCTGTCCACCTTACTACTGAACTAGTTTACCAAAATGAGTTTCATATACTACATTGTAAACCTGAGATGTGTTTGTTTGTTTCTCTTTTAGAACGCGGATAAAATATTGGAGAAGAGTACCCTGTTATGCAATGGTAAAGGAAGTAATGCAGATAAGGTTCAAGATAGCGAGACATCCCTGTTGGTCTCCAAGAAAGCTGACAAAAACTATATTGAAGACACTGCGACAACCCCAAAGTCCTGTCTTGATGTAGTGTTCGAGTTACTGGCTACCACTGCTGGCACCAGCTCTTCAAACTCGTTGCCTGAATCAGTTCGGCTTCTTGAGTCTCAACTTAAAGTTGAAAGACATCGATCAGATGTTATGCGACAGGAAGCCGAAGGACTGAGGAAGTCCCTGCAGAATTCAGATGCATACTTTCTGGTGCAACAGCAAGCGCTGGAGGACTTAAGAGCCAAACAAGAGAAAGTTAATAAGCTTGCTAAGCATCTTTCCAGCATTATGGGTACCCAGGATATTGTTTCTTGAGCTCTTCTGAAGTGGTTTCAGTTCTGGACTTGTTTTGCTGCGGTGT
The DNA here is from genome assembly GCF_002162155.2 of Triticum dicoccoides. Taxonomy (NCBI): domain Eukaryota; kingdom Viridiplantae; phylum Streptophyta; class Magnoliopsida; order Poales; family Poaceae; genus Triticum; species Triticum dicoccoides. The sequence goes on from NC_041388.1 coordinate 51,579,318, forward strand.
TTATATGTTGATGTGTTCCCTATATTTGCACTGGTGGCGAACTTTGATGCCCAGTGGATGTAATATGTGTAATAGCCATGATAGCCTAGTGTAGGTTGCTTGCTTATTTATTTCCTTGTTGTCTTGTTTATTTGTTTGCTTGTAGTCAATGCAGTTCTTTTTCTGCGGTTTGCTAGTGGCTGCAATAACCTATTTTTTAAAACTAGGCCACAATAACCATGGGCTAATATTTACTGTACTCTCGATGTGTTTCGTTTGTGCAGCTCGAGAGATACTCATATGTTCATACTTGGGAAACCCCCAGAAGATTTTCCCTTATAAAATCCTATCATTGTAGAAGCTGCCCCTTACCTATTCATAAGTACGATGGAGCTCCCGAAGAAATGATGACAAGTTTATCATGATGCATCGGAATAAAGGATTGAAGACATCAACGAAAGGAATTAACTTCTTCGAGAAGATCCGTTAGAATATCATAGCCAGAACTTTCCCCTTACTCCCCTCATAAATCTCGGGATGAGATTTCTTGTAGTGGAGGAGAATTGTGACGCCCGGGTAATTAAGCTACAGTGAACCTCTGCTAATGATGCCACGTCACCTCGATTACTGTTCCTAATCACGTGTTAGTTCGAAACTGATTCAAATTCAAATTCAAAATCAACCAAAGAATAAAAGTTTTCAAATATTAAAACTAAAATGTTCGGAGTGAACCAAATATTGCATAGGTAATTATGGTGGAGAAAGCACACCTTTATAAAATGTTTAAACACTCTAAAATGAATAAAAAAGTAACAATAATAATTATTTATATGCTTTCAAAATGTTAAACAATTTCAAAACTATTTTGTTTCGGTGCTAAGTGGTTTGTGGCTGTGGCTTAGTTTGCAAACTCTCTTTTGGTGCCACTGTAGTATCTTACTAAAATGAGAAATAAAAGAAAACACAAAAACAGAAAACAATACAAAAGAGAAAAAAAAGAACTAAAACCTAAAGCTAACAGAAAAAAAAGGGAAAAGAAAACCCCCCCAGGCCAACTGGGCCTCGGCCCAACCAGTGGCCTGCCAGGCCGGCCCACACCCACCCCTGGCCTACACATGCCCCCCCCCACGACACCCGAAACCCTAACCATTCCCCACTCGCTCCCACTCCCCCTCTCCCGATCCGATCTGGATCGGGATCGATCCCCACTTCCCCGCCC
>NC_041388.1:51580672-51616718 GCF_002162155.2 Triticum dicoccoides
CGACGCCGCCGCCGCTCGGGGGCGCCCGAACCCCGCGCCCCGCCGTCGCCGGAGCCAACCACCGGACCGCACCCGCTCGTCATCGCCGTGCGCCACCACCACCACCGCCGCCGAAGGCCCCACCGTCGCCGCTCGGACCGACCGCCTCCTTGCCGGACCTCGCGTCCTCGTCCTCCTCCCCGAGCTCCGCAGGACGTCATGTTCGTCGCCCCAACGCCAATCGCCGCCACCCGGAGCTCCTCCTCCTCGACTCCGTCAACGCCGTCCCCGTCCTCCTCGCCGGTCCTTCCCAACCTCCCCCGAGCCCGCTACCCCGTGCCCTACGCTCCCTCGGTGAGGACCCCGGTCCTCCTCCTCCCTGTCCCCTCTCACCGGCCACCGCTCGCCATGGCCGAGGCTCGCCATAGCCCGCGCCGTTCGCCGCCTCTGCCGGTGCCCCGCTGCTGCGGTGGCCCCGTGCTCCCCCGCCTCTCCGTCGGCCGCCCCGGCCACCACCGCGTCTGGCCTCGCCCCCGCTTCCCCTTGCCGGCGCCGCGCCGCCGGCCACGGCCTTGCCCACGCCCCGTTCGGGCGAGCGCCCGCGCCTGCGCGCCCGTTTAGCCTCATGGGCCACTGATCAAAGGGACCCCACGCCCCCAGAGAACGTGTCTGTAAAAAAAAAAGTTAAAAAAATATATAAAAAAATAAATCAATAATAAATAATAAAAATAATTAATTAATTAATTAATTAATTAACTTAATTAATTCTGATTAACTTAGCTAATTAAGATTGATTAATCTAATGACTAATTAACCTAATTAACTACTGTTAATTAGCTAACAGAGAATGACAGTATGCAATAGGACTGGTAAACAACATAGCATACTTTATAGAACCTATGACTGAGGCATAGGGAATGACTTTTCATTCTCTTTCTATTTTCTGCTGTGGTTGGGTTTTGAGTCTTTACTCAATTTCACACCTTGCAACACAGGCAAGAATTCCTTCTTTGACTGTTCCATTTTGAACTACTTCAAAATCTTGTCAAGGTATGTACTCTTTGAAAAAAACTTATCAACCGTCTTGATCTATCTCTGTAGATTTTGATGCTCAATGTGTATGCAACTTCATCGAGGTCTTTCTTTGAAAAACACTTTTCAAACACTCCTTTATGCTTTCCAGAAAATTCTACATTATTTCCGATCAACAATATGTCATTCACATATACTTATCAAAAATGTTGTAGTGCTCCCACTCACTTTCTTGTAAATACAGGCTTCACTGCAAGTATGTATAAAACCATATGCTTTGATCACTTTATCGAAGCATATATTCCAACTCCGAGATGCTTGCACCAGTCCATAGATGAATCGATGGAGCTTGCTCACTCTGTTAGCACCTTTAGGATCGACAAAACCTTCTGGTTGCATCATATACAACTCTTCTTTTAAGAAATCCATGAAGGAATACAATTTTGACATCCATTTGCCAGATTTCATAAAATGCGGCAACTGCTAACATGATTCAGACAGACTTTTAAGCATCGATACGAGCGAGAAAATCTCATCATAGTCAACACCTTGAACTTGTCAAAAACATTTTGCGACAATTCGAGCTTTGTAGATAGTAACACTACTATCAGCGTCCGTCTTCCTCTTGAAGATCCATTTATTCTTAATGACTCACCGATCATCAGGCAAGTCAATCAAAGTCCATACTTTGTTCTCATACATGGAATCTGGGTCAAGCCATTTCGCGGAATCTGGGCTCATCATTGCTTCCTCATAGTTCATAGGTTCGTCATGGTCACGTAACATGACATCCAGAACAAGATTACCATACCACTTTGGTGCGTATCTCACTCTGGTTGACCTACGAGGTTCGGAAGTAACTTGATCTGAAGTTACATGATCATCATCATTAGCTTCCTCACTAATTGGTGTAGGAGTCACAGGAACAGATTTTTGTGATGAACTACTTTATAATAAGGGAGCAGTTATAGTTACCTCATCAAGTTCTACTTTCCTCCCACTCACTTCTTTGGAGAGAAACTCCTTCTCTTAGAAAGGATCCATTCTTAGCAACGAATGTCTTGCCTTCGGATCTATGATAGAAGGTGTACCCAACTGTCTCCTTTAGGTATCCTATGAAGACACATTTCTCCGATTTGGGTTTGAGCTTATTAGGATGAAACTTTTTCACATAAGCATCGCAACCCCAAACTTTAAGAAACGACAACTTTGGTTTCTTGCCAAACCACAGTTCATATGGTGTCGTCTCAACGGATTTAGATGGTGCCCTATTTAACGTGAATGCAGCTGTCTCTAATGCATAACCCCAAAACGATAGTGGTAAATCGGTAAGAGACATCATATATTGCACCATATCTGATAAAGTACGGTTACGATGTTTGGACACACCATTACGCTGTGGTGTTCCAGGTGGTGTGAGTTGCGAAACTATTCCACGTTGTTTCAAATGAAGACCAAACTCGTAACTCAAATATTCCCCTCCACGATCAGATCGTAGAAACTTTATTTTCTTGTTACGATGATTTTCCACTTCACTCTGAAAATATTTGAACTTTTCAAATGTTTCAGATTTATGTTTCATAAAGAAGATATTCCCATATCTTACTCAAATCATCTGTGAAGGTCAGAAAATAATGATACCTACCGCGAGCCTCAACACTCATCGGACTACATACATCAGTATGTATTATTTCCAACAAGTCTGTTGTTCGCTCCATTGTTCCGGAGAATGGAGTCTTAGTCATCTTTCCCATGAGGCATGGTTCACAAGCATCAACTGATTCATAATCAAATGATTCCAAAAGCCCATCCGCATGGATTTTCTTCATGCGCTTTACACCAATATGACCTAAATGGCAGTGCCACAAATAAGTTGCACTATCATTATTAACTTTGCATCTTTTGGCTTCAGTATTATGAATATGTGTATCACTACGATCAATATTCAATAAACCATTCACCTTGGGTGTATGACCATTGAAGGTTTTATTCATGTAAACAGAACAACAATTATTCTCTGACTTTAAATGAATAACCGCAATGCAATAAACATGATCAAATCATATTCATGCTTAACGCAAACACCAAATAACATTTATTTAGGTTCAACACTAATCTCAAAAGTATAGGGAGTGTGCGATGATGATCATATCAATGTTGGAACCACTTCCAACACACATCATCACTTCACCCTTAACTAGTCTCAGTTCATTCTGCAACTCCCGTTTCGAGTTACTAATCTTAGCAACTGAACTAGTATCAAATACTGAGGGGTTGCTATAAACAGTAGTAAAGTACATATCAATAACATGTATATCAAATATACCTTTGTTCACTTTGCCATCCTTCTTATGTGTCAAATACTTGAGGCAGTTCTGCTTCTAGTGACCAGTCCCTTTGCAGTAGAAGCACTTAGTCTCAGGCTTAGGTCTAGACTTGGGCTTCTTCACTTGAGCAGCAACTTGCTTGTCGTTCTTCTTGAAGTTCCCGTTCTTCCCTTTGCCCTTTTCTTGATACTAGTGGTCTTGTCAACCATCAACACTTGATGCTTTTCTTGATTTCTACTTTCGTCGATTTCAGCATCACGAAGATCTTGGGAATCGTTTCCGTTATCCCTTGCATATTATAGTTCATCACGAAGTTCCAGTAACTTGGTGATAGTGACTAGAGAACTCTGTCAATCACTATCTTATCTGGAAGATTAACTCCCACTTGATTCAAGTGGTTGTAGTACTCAGATATTCTGAGCACATGCTCACTAGCTGAGCTATTCTCCTCCATCTTGTAGGCAAAGTGCTTGTCAAAGTTCTCATACCTTTCGACATGGGCATGAGTCTGAAATACTTATTTCAACTCTTGGAACATCTCATATGCTATGTGGCGTTCAAAACGTCTTTGAAGCCCTGATTCTAAGCCATAAAGAATGGTGCACTAAACTATCAAGTAGTCATCATATCGAGCTCGCCAAACATTCATAACGTCTGCATCTGCTCCTGCAATCGGTCGGTCACCTAGCGGTGCATCAAGGACATAATTCTTCTGTGCAGCAATGAGGATAATCCTCAGATCACGGATCAAATCCACATCATTGCTACTAACATCTTTCAACTTAGTTTTTCTCTAGGAACATACCAAAGTAAATGGGAAGCTACATCGCGAGCTATTGATCTACAACATAGTTATGCAAATACTATCAAGACTAAGTTCATGATAAATTAAAGTTCAATTAATAATATTACTTAAGAACTCCCACTTAGATAGACATCCCTCTAGTCATATAAATGATCACGTGATCCAAATCAACTAAACCATGTCCGATCATCACGTGAGATGGAGTAGTTTTCAATGGTGAACATGACTACCTTGATCATATCTACTATATGATTCACGCTCAACCTTTCGATCTCCAGTGTTCCGAGGCCATATCTGCATATGCTAGGCTCGTCAAGTTTAACCCGAATATTCTGCATGTGCAAAACTGGCTTGCACATGTTGTATGTGAACATAGAGCTTATCACACCCGATCATCATGTGGTGTCTTAGCACGAAGAACTGTCGCAACGATGCATACTCAGGGAGAACACTTATACCTTGAAATTTAGTGAGAGACCATCTTATAATGCTACCGCTGAACTAAGCAAAATAAGATGCATAAAGGATAAACATCATATGCAATCAAAATATGTGACATGATATGGCCATCATCATCTTGTGCTTTTGATCTCCATCTCCAAAGTATCGTCATGATCTCTATCGTCAAAGGCATGACACCATGATCTCCATCATCTTGATCTCTATCAATGTGTCGTCACATGGTCATCTCGCCAACTATTGCTTTTGCAACTATTGCTATCACATAGCGATAAAGTAAAGCAATTACATGGCACTTGCATCTTATGCAATAAAGAGACAACCATAAGGCTTCTTCCAGTCGCCGATAACTTTAACAAAACTTGATCATCTCATACAACAATTTATATCTCATCACGTCTTGACTATATCACATCACAACATGCCCTACAAAAACAAGTTAGATGTCCTCTACTTTGTTGTTGCAAGTTTTACATGGCTGATACGAGCTGAACAAGAACCGTTCTTACCTACGCATAAAAAAACACAACGCGGTATAGTGATTGCTTTTTGATCTTCAGAAAGAACCCTGTTCATTGAATTTGATTCAACTAAAGCTGGAGAAACAAACACCAACTAGCCACATGTGTGCGAAGCACGTCGGTAGAACCAGTCTCGCGTAAGCGTACGCGTAATGTCGGTCTGGGCCGCTTCATCCAACAGTGTCGTTGAATCAAGAATCAACTAGTGACGTCAAGCAATATGTATATACCCATGCCCACAACTCCTTTGTGTTCTACTCGTGCATATAACATCTACGCATAAACCTGGCTCGGATGCCACTGTTTGGGAACGTAGTAATTTCAAAAATTTCCTACGCACATGCAAGATCATGGTGATGCATAGCAACGAGAGGAGAGAGTGCCGTCCACGTACCCTCGTAGACCGTAAGCGGAAGCGTTATGGGAATGCGGTTGATGTAGTCGTACGTCTTCACGATCCGAGCGATCCAAGTACCGAACGCACGGCACCTCCGAGTTCAGCACACGTTCGGCTCGGTGACGTCCCATGAACTCACGATCCAGCAGAACTTCACGGGGGAGTTCCGTCAGCACGACGGCGTGATGACGGTGATGATGATGCTACCGACGCAGGGCTTCGCCTAAGCACCGCTACGATATGACCGAGGTGGATTGTGGTGGAGGGGGGCACCGCACACGGCTAAAAGATCAAATAATCTACTTGTCTCTCCATGGGGTGCCCCCTCCGCCGTATATAAAGGAGTGGAGGAGGGGGAGGGCCGGCCCTCTCTATGGCACGCCCTAGGGGAGTTCTACTCCCTCCGGGAGTAGGATTCCCCCTTCCAAGTAGGAGTAGGAGAGGAAGGAAGGAGGACAGAGGGAGGAAGGAAAGGGGGGCTAGCCCCCCTCCCAATTCGGATTGGGCTTGGGGGCGCGCCTCCCTCTTTTCCTTTCCCTCTCCTCTATTCCACTAAGGCCCAATAAGGGCCATATACTCCCTGGGGGTTTCCGGTAACCTCCCGGTACTCCAAAAAAATTCCCGAACCACTCGGAACCATTCCGATGTCCAAACATAGGCTTACAATATATCAATCTTTATGTCTCAACCATTCCGAAACTCCTCGTCATGTCCGTGATCAAATCCGGGACTCCGAACTACCTTCGGTACATCAAACCACATAAACTCATAATACTGATCATCACCGAACGTCAAGCGTGTGGACCCTATGGGTTCGAGAACTATGTAGACATGACTGAGACTCACTTCCGATCAATAACCAATGGGAGAACCTGGATGCTCATATTGGTTACTACATATTCTATGAAGATCTTTATCGGTCAAACCGCATAACGGTATACGTTGTTCCCTTTGTCATCGGTATGTTACTTGCCCGATATTCGATCGTCGGTATCTCAATACATAGTTCAATCCTGTTACTGACAAGTCTCTTTACTCGTTCTATAATGCTACATACCGTCACTAACTCATTAGCCACATTGCTTGCAAGGCTTATTGTGATGTACATTACCGAGAGGGCCCAGAGATACCTCTCCGACAATTGGAGTGACAAATCGTAATCTTGATCCATGCCAACTCAACAAATACCAGCTGAGACACCTGTAGAGCACCTTTATAATCACCCAGTTACATTGTGACATTTGGTAGCACACAAAGTGTTCCTCCGGTATTCGGGAGTTGCATGATCTTGCTAACCCACAAGTATAGGGGATCGCAACAGTTTTTGAGGGTAGAGTATTCAACCCAAATTTATTGATTCAACACAAGGGGAGCCAAAGAATATTCTCAAGTATTAGCAGCTGAGTTGTCAATTCAACCACACCCGGGAACTTAATATTTGCAGCAAAGTGTTTAGTAGCAAAGTAATATGATAGTAGTGGTAACGATAGCAAAAGTAATATTTTTTGGTTTTTATAGTGATTGTAACAGTAGCAGCGGGAAAGTAAATAAGCAAAGAACAATATATGAAAAGTTCATAGGCAATGGATCAGTGATGGATAATTATGTCGGATAAGATCGATCATGCAACAGTTATAACATAGGGTGACACAGAACTAGCTCCAGTTCATCAATGTAATGTAGGCATGTATTCTGAATATAGTCATATGTGCTTATGGAAAAGAACTTGCATACCATCTTTTGTCCTACCCTCCCATGGCAGCGGGGTCCTATTGGAAACTAAGGGATATTAAGGCCTACTTTTAATAGACTACCGAACCAAAGCATTAACACATAGTGAATACATGAACTCCTCAAACTACTGTCATCACCGGTAATGGTCTCGATTATTGTCACTTTGGGGTTAACGGATCATAACACATAACAGGTGACTATAGACTTGCAAGATAGGATCAAGAACTCACATATATTCATGAAAACATAATAGGTTCAAATCTGAAATCATGGCACTCAGGCCCTAGTGACAAGCATTAAGCATAGCAAAGTCATGGCAACATCAATCTCAGAACATAGTGGATACTAGGGATCAAACCCTAACAAAACTAACTGGATTACATGATAAATCTCATCCAACCCATCACTGTCCAGCAAGCCTACGATGGAATTACTCACGCACGGCGGTGAGCATCATGAAATTGGTGATGGAGGAAGGTTGATGATGACGATGGCGACGGGTTCCCCTCTCCGGAGCCCCGAACGGACTCCATATCAGCCCTCCCGAGAGAGTTTAGGGCTTAGCGGCGGCTTTGTATCGTAAAACGCGACGAATCCTTCTCTCTGATTTTTTTTCTCCCCGAAAGTGAATATATGGAGTCAAGGTGGACGGCGGTGGAGCGTCAGGGGGGCCCACGAGGCAGGGGCGCGCCCAGGGGGGTAGGCGTGCCCCCACCCTCGTGGAGAGGGTCTGGGCCCCCTGACGTGGATTCTTATTCCAGTATTTTTTATATATTCCAAAAATAATCTCCATTGATTTTCAGGTCATTCCGTGAACTTTTATTTCTGCACAAAAATAACACCATGGCAATTCTGCTGAAAACAACATCAGTCTAGGTTAGTTCCATTCAAATCATGCAAGTTAGAGTCCAAAACAAGGGCAAAAGTGTTTGGAAAAGTAGATACGACGGAGACGTAACAACTCCCCCAAGCTTAAACCTTTGCTTGTCCTCAAGCAATTCAGTTGATAAACTGAAAGTGATAAAGACAAACTTTTACAAACTCTGTTTGCTCTTGTTGTTGTAAATATGAAAAGCCAGCACTCAAGTTTTCATCAAAGATTATGAACTAACCATATTCACAATAACACTTAGGTCTCATGTTTGCTCATATCAATGGCATAATCAGCTAGCGAGCAATAATAACAAATCTCGGATGACAACTCTTTCTCAAAACAATCATGATATGAAATAACAAGATGGTATCTCGCTAGCCCTTTCTGAGACCGCAAAACATAAATGCAGAGCACCTTTAAACATCAAGGACTGACTAGACATTGTAATTCATGGTAAAAGAGATCCAGTCACAGTCATACTCAATGTAAACTAACAGTAATGGATGCAAATGACAGAGGTGCTCTCCAACTGGTGCTTATTATTAAGAGGATGATGACTCAACGTAAAAGTAAATAGATAAGCCCTTCGCAATGGGAAACAGGGATTTGTAGAGGTTCCAGAGCTCGTTTTTGAAATAGATATGAATAATATTTTGAGCGGTATACTTTCATTGTCAACATAACAACCAAGAAATCTCGATATCTTCCATGCTACACACATTATAGGCGGTTCCCAAGCAGAATGGTAAAGTTTATACTCCCCCACCACCAACAAGCATCAATCCACGGCTCACCCAAAACAACGGGTGCCTCCAACTAACAACAATCCTGGGGGAGTTTTGTTTGCAATTATTTTGATTTGATTTGAGCATGGGACTGGGCATCCCGGCGACCAGCCATTTTCTCGTGAATGAGGAGCAGAGTCCACTCCTCTTGAGAATAAACCTCCTAGCATGGAAGAAACAAACAGCCCTAGTTGATACATGAGTTATTCGAGCGTACAAAACATAATGTTTATTTGAAGGTTTAGAGTTTGGCACATACAAATTTACTTGGAATGGCAGGTAGATACCGTATATAGGTAGGTATGGTGGACTCATATGGAATAACTTTGGGGTTTATGGAATTGGATGCACAAGCAGTATTCCCGCTTAGTACAAGTGAGGGTTAGAAAAAGACTGGGAATCGACCAGCTAGAGAGCGACAACAGTCATGAACATGCATTAAAATTAATCAAAACCGAATGCAAGCATGAGTAGGATATAATGCACCATGAACATAAATATCGTGGAGGCTATGTTGATTTTGTTTCAACTACATGCGTGAACATGTGCCAAGTCAAGCCACTCGAATCGTTGAAAAGAGGATACCACCCTATCATACCACATCACAACCATGTTAATAGCATGTTGGCACGCAAGGTAAACCATTATAAAGTCCTAGCTAATTAAGCATGGAATAAGCAACTACAATCTCTAATTGTCATTGCAAATATGTTTCTTTCATAATAGGCTGAATCAGGAACAATGGACTAATCATATTTACAAAAACAAGATAGGTCGAGTTCATACCAGCTTTCCCCATCTCAGTAAGTTCATCATATAGTCATCATTACTGCCTTTCACTTGCACAACCGAACGATGTGGATAATAATAATAGTGCACGTGCATTGGACTAAGCTGGAATCTGCAAGCATTCAATTCAATAAAGAAGACAAGGTAATATGGACTCTTTGTTAGATCAACAATAATGCATACAAGAGCCACTCAACATTTTCATTATGGTCTTCTCCTCTCGACCCCCAAAGGAAAGAAAAGAAACAAAAGAATGTACACAGGAAAGCTCCCAACAAGCAAAAGAAGAATGAGAAATCTTTTTGAATTCTCTTTTTAATTACTACTACATGCATGGAAAGTAAACTAACTAAAAGTTACAACTAGATTTATTGTTTTTCTTAAGGTTTTTCAAACACACAAGAAGAAAGTGAGAAAATGAAAATAAACTAACATGGATGATACAATGAAAAATTATGAGCACCGACAACTGGCATGAGTGTGTGAACATGAATGTAATGTCGGTGAGAGATACGTACTCCCCCAAGCTTAGGCTTTTGGCCTAAGTTGGTCTATGCCCATGGATCAAAGTTGTAACTGGGGTCGTACTGAGAAGGGTCCTCAGATTGCCACTGGCTGGCGTTCTCCTCCAGATTCCACTGATAAACAAACTGACGGTGAGGGTCAGATGGTGCCTCTGGCTCTGCAGCTGACATATGGTCCCGGTAGGCAAGAATGTCCTCCGGCAGAACAAGGTACTTGCCTGAAAATATGTCAAACAAAGAAGGCGCAGGCAAGGTAATAAACTCACAATAGTTTTTGTTAAATATCAATTTGTATTTGAGTGTCTTGTTCCTATCCTTAACAATAAACTCATGTGCTACCATACTTTTATACCCTAGAGCAATAGGAGGCAGTAACTTTTCCTCTTTCTCATAATGCCTGATAGGTATGTTAAAGTGTGCAGCAAGGCGCGAGGCAAAGATGCCTCCGAGGACGGGGCCCTTAGTAGGATTCAGACTTAACCGTCTAGCAACAATAGTGCCTAAGATGAAAGTAGTATCATTAAACAAGGCATGGCGCAAAATAGCAATATCTGGAGCACTAAGGTTCCCATAGTTCCCGCGACCAATTAAGCATCTACTAGCAAATATTGCGAAGTAATGTAAAACAGGAAAATGTATGCTAGTGATTCTCGCATCAGAAACTTTCCTTGTTTCCCCTACAGCAATCATATCAATAAATCCCTCCACATCATTACGATGTGGCTCCTCTATGCTGCCCTCAAAGGGTATCAAACAGACCCGACAAATATCAATAAATAGAATTCCACCGAAGGTGTTGATCTCCTAGCATGGAAATGAAAATTTTGCACAAAGATATTGGTGAGTAAGAGGTACTGTTCACGCTGGTCGCAGAGGAAGGCGGTGAGGCCAGCATTCTCAGCCAAATGATAAAAATCTTCATGAATCCTGGCCTCTTTCAAGAACTCATCACAAGGCCATTCACATGGCCAAACCTCCGCAGTACGAGGGAGATTATACTTGGGCTTCTTGTTCTCTTCATCTTGCTTATCCTTCGAGCTTCGGCTCGATGAGCCCCTCAAAAATCTCTTCATCTTTTTCTAAAATTTTTACTAACTTAAAATAAAAGTGAACCAAACTCAACAAAATTGATAGCAACTACCCCTACAAGTGTCTAGAGGCTATATCGTGCATTAAAACTACTATTGACCATATAAATTTAACATGCAAGCTCAAGAACAGGGTCACGTAAGCAGCAAAAATTTGCAATGAATAAAGCACTAGACCAAAAACTAATTGGACCATTGGAGGAGTCACATAACAAAGAACAATCCCCCAAAGCAGTTTTGTGAATGCAGCTTTGAGCAAGGAGATCGAAAATGGCAGCAAGATGAGCAAGAACTCGGGTTTGATCTGGCTAGTGTTTTTTTGGGAGGAATAAGGAGTGTGTGTTGGCTGGAATAAGTGGAGGGGACCCACATGGGGTCCACGAGGCAGGGGGCGCGCCTAGGGGGTGGGCGCGCCGTCCACCCTCGTGGGCACGTGGCTGCTCCCCTGTTGTGTTTTCAGTGCCAGATATTCTCAAATATTCTAGAAAAAATCATATTTAATTTTCAGGGCATTTGGAGAATTTTTATTTTTGGGGTATTTTTTATTGCATGGATAATTCAGAAAACAGACAGAAAAATACTGTTTTTGCTTTATTTAATATAAATAACAGAAATTAAAAAAGGGTACAGAGAGTTGTGCTTTCTAACTTCATCCATCTCTTGCTCATCAAAAGGAATCCACTAACAAGGTTGATCAGGTCTTGTTAACAAACTCATTTCGAATAAGATGAAACCGGAGAATTTTCGAATAACACCAGGTTACCTCAACGGGGATATGCATGTCCCCAACAATAAGAATGTCATATTTCTTCTTGACAGTAGGAAGAGGAAATTCAAAACCTCCAATTATAATCGATGGAATTTTTCCAATGGAGTTGATACTATGAACTTGAGGTTGTTTCCTCGGAAAGTGTACGGTATGCTCATTACCATTAACATGAAAAGTGAAATTGCCTTTGTTGCAATCAATAACAGCCCTTGCAGTATTAAGAAAAGGTCTTCCAAGAATAATAGAAATACTATCATCCTCGGGAATATCAAGAATAACAAAGTCCGTTAAAATAGTAACATTTGCAACCACAACAGGCACATCCTCACAAATACCGACAGGTATAACAGTTGATTTATCAGCCATTTGCAAAGATATTTCAGTAGGTGTCAGCTTATTCAAGTCAAGTCTACGATATAAAGAGAGAGGCATAACACTAACACCGGCTCCAAGATCACATAAAGCAGTTTTAACATAGTTTCTTTTAATGGAGCATGGTATAGTTGGTACTCCTGGATCTCCAATTTTCTTTGGTATTCCAACCTTAAAAGTATAATTAGCTAGCATGGTGGAAACTTCATCTTTCGGTATCTTTCTTTTATTAGTAACAATTTCCTTCATATATTTAGCACACGGATTGATTTTAAGCATATCAGTCAAACACATACGCAAAAAGATAGGTCTAATCATTTTAGCAAAGCGCTCAAAATCCTCATCATCCTTTTTCTTCGATGGTTTAGGAGGAAAAGGCATGGGTTTCTAAACCCATGGTTCTCTTTCTTTACCGTGCTTCCTAGCAACAAAGTCGCTCTTATCACAATGTTGATTCTTTGATTGTGGGTTATCAAGATCAACAACAGGTTCAATCTCTACATTATTATCATTGCTAGGTTGAGCATCAACATGAACATCATTATTAACATTATCACTAGGTTCATGTTCATTACCAGATTGTGTTTCAGCATCAGAAATAGAAATACCATTGGGATTCTCAGGTGTGTCAACAACAGGTTCACTAGAAGCATGCAAAGTCCTATCATTCTTCTTTTTCTTCCTCTTAAAAGGAATAGGTGCATCAACATTAGTTCTTTGAGAATCTTTCTCAATTCTCTTAGGATGGCCTTCAGGAAACAAAGGTTCCTGAGTCATTTTACCACCTCTAGTCATAACTCTAAAGCATTATCATTCTTCTTATTATTTAATTCATGGAGCAAATCATTCTGAGCTTTAAGTACTTGTTCTACTTGAGTGTTATGAAGGAAATATGCCCTAGAGGCAATAATAAAGTTATTATTTATTTCCTTATATCATGATAAATGTTTATTATTCATGCTAGAATTGTATTAGCCGGAAACTTAGTACATGTGTGAATACATAGACAAACAGAGTGTCACTAGTATGCCTCTACTTGACTAGCTCGTTGAATCAAAGATGGTTAAGTTTCCTAGCCATAGACATGAGTTTTCATTGGATTAACGGGATCACATAATTAGAGAATGATGTGATTGACTTGACCCATTCCGTTAGGTTAGCACGATGATCGTTTAGTTTGTTGCTACTACTTTCTTCATGACTTATACATGTTCCTATAACTATGAGATTATGCAACTCCCGAGTACCGGAGGAACACTTTGTGTGCTACCAAATGTCACAATGTAACTGGGTGATTATAAAGGTGCTCTATAGGTGTCTCCGATGGTACTTGTTGAGTTGGCATAAATCAACATTAGGATTTGTCACTCTCATTGTTGGAGAGGTATCTCTGGGCCCACTCGGTAATGCACATCACTATAAGCCTTGCAAGCATTGTAACTAATGAGTTAGTTGTGGGATGATGTATTACGGAACGAGTAAAGAGACTTGCCAGTAATGAGATTGAGCTAGGTATTGAGATACTGATGATCGAATCTCGGGCAAGTAACATACCGATGACAAAGCGAACAACGTATGTTGTTATGCGGTTTGACCGATAAAAATATTCGTAGAATATGTGGGAGCCAATATGAACATCCAGGTTCCGCTGTTGGTTATTGACCAGAAATGTGTCTCGGTCATGTCTACATAGTTCTCGAACCCGTAGGGTCCGCACGCTTAAAGTTTGGTGACGATCGGTATTATGAGTTTTTGTGTTTTGATGTACCGATGGTAGTTTGGAGTCCCGGATATGATCACGGACATGACGAGGAGTCTTGAAATGGTCGAGACATAAAGATCAATATATTGGACGACTATATTTTGACACTGGAAGTGTTCCAGATGGTTTCGGAGAAAATCGGAGTGCCGGAGGGTTACCGGAACCCCCCGGGAGAAATAGTGGGCCTTATGGGCCTTAGTGGAGAGAGAGAGAGGCTGGCCTAGGGAAGGCCGCGCGCCCCTCCCCCTCTGGTCCGAATTGGACTAGGAGAGGGGGAGCCTCCCTTTCCTTCTCCCTCTCCCCTTCCTTCCCCCTCCTAGTAGGAGTAGGAAAGAGGGGAATCCTACTCCTACTAGGAGGAGGATTCCTCCTCCTGGCGCGCCTACAGGGGCCGGCCGGCCTCCCCCTTGCTCCTTTATATACGGGGGCAAGGGGGCACCTCTAGACACACAAGTTGATTGTTCCAAGCCGTGTGCGATGCCCCCCTACACCATAATCCACCTCGATCATATCGTATCGGTGCTTAGGAGAAGCCCTGCGTCGGTAGCAACATCATCACCATCATCACGTGGTCGTGCTGACGGAACTCTCCCGTGAAGCTCTACTGGATTAGAGTTCGTGGGACGTCATCGAGCTGAACATGTGCTAAACTCGGAGGTGCCGTGCATTCGGTACTTGGATCGGTCGGATCGTGAAGACGTACGACTACATCAATTGCGTTCTCATAACGCTCACGCTTACGGTCTACGAGGGTAAGTAGACACACACTCTCCCCTCTCATTGCTATGCATCACCATGATCCTGTGTGTGTGCGCAGGATTTTTTTTTGAAATTACTACGTTCCCCAACAGTGGCATCCGAGCCAGGTTTATGCGTAGATGTTATATGCACGAGTAGAACACAAGTGAGTTTTGGACGATACAAGTCATACTGCTTACCAGCATGTCACACTTTGGTTCGGCGATATTGTTGGCTGAAGCGGCCCAGACCGACATTACACGTACGCTTATGCGAGACTGGTTCTACCAACGTGCTTTGCACACAGGTGGCTGGCGGGTGTCAATTTCTCCAACTTTAGTTGAATCGAGTGTGGCTACGCCCGATCCTTGAGAAGGTTAAAACAAGACTAACTTGACAAACTATCATTGTGGTTTTGATGCGTAGGTAAGAACGGTTCTTGCTCAGCCCGTAGAAGCTACGTAAAACTTGCAACAACAAGTAGAGGACGTCTAACTTGTTTTTGCAGGGCATGTTGTGATGTGATATGGTCAAGACATGATGCTATATTTTATTGTATGAGATGATCATGTTTTGTAACCGAGTTATCGGCAACTGGCAGGAGCCATATGGTTGTCGCTTTATTGTATGCAATGCAATCGCCCGGTAATGGCTTCATTTTATCACTAAGCGGTAGCAATAGTCGTAGAAGCAATATTTGGCGAGACGACAACGATGCTACAATGGAGATCAAGGTGTCGCGCCGGTAACAATGGTGATCATGACGGTCCTTCGGACATGGAGATCACAAGCACAAGATGATGATGGCCATATCATATCACTTATATTGATTGCATGTGATGTTTATCTTTTATGCATCTTATTTTGCTTAGATCGACGGTAGCATTATACGATGATCTCTCACTAAATTTCAAGGTACAAATGTTCTCCCTGAGTATGCACCGTTGCGACAGTTCTTCGTGCTGAGACACCACGTGATGATCAGGTGTGATAAGCTCTATGTTCACATACAACGGGTGCAAGCCAGTTTTGCACACGCGGAATACTCGGGTTAAACTTGACGAGCCTAGCATATGCAGATATGGTCTCGGAACACTGGAGACCAAAAGGTCGAGCATGAATCATATAGTAGATATGATCAACATAGTGATGTTCACCATTGAAAACTACTCCATATCACGTGATGATCGGACATGGTTTAGTTGATTTGGATCACGTGATCATTTAGATGACTAAAGGGATGTCTATCTAAGTGGGAGTTCTTAAGTAATATGATTAATTGAACTTTAACTTATCATGAACTTAGTCCTGATAGTATTTGCATATCTATGTTATAGATCAATTGCTCGCGTATAGCTTCCCCGTTTTATTTATGATATGTTCCTAGAGAAAACTATATTGAAAGATGGTAGTAGCAATGATGAGGATTGGATCCATGATCTGAGGACTATCCTTGTTGCTGCACAGAAGAATTATGTCCTCGATGCACCGCTAGGTGATGGACCTATTGCAGGAGCAGATGCAGACGTTATGAACGTTTGGCAAAGCTCGGTATGATGACTACTTGATAGTTTAGTGCACCATGCTTTATGGCTTAGAACCGGGACTTCAAAAACGTTTTGAATGCCATAGAACATATAAGATGTTCTAAGAGTTGAAATTGGTATTTCATACTCATGCCCGTGTTGAGAGGTATGAGACCTCTGACAAGCACTTTGCCTACAAGATGGAGGAGAATAGCTCAGCTAATGAGCATGTGCTCAGAATGTCTGAGTACTACAATCACTTGAATCAAGTGGGAGTTAATCTTCCAGATAAGATAGTGATTGACAAAGTTCTCTAGTCACTATCACCAAGTTACTAGAACTTCGTGATGAACTATAATATGCAAGGGATAATGGAAACGATTCCCAAGCTCTTCGTGATTCTGAAATCGATGAAGGTAGAAATCAAGAAAAGCATCAAGTGTTGATGGTTGACAAGACCACTAGTTTCAAGAAAAGGGCAGAGGGAAGAAGGGGAACTTCAAGAACAACGACAAGCAAGTTGCTACTCAAGTGAAGAAGCCCAAGTCTAGACCTAAGCCTGAGACTAAGTGCTTCTACTGCAAAAGGACTGGTCACTGGAAGCAGAACTACCCCAAGTATTTGGTAGATAAGAAGGATGGCAAAGTGAACAAAGGTATATTTGATATACATGTTATTGATGTGTACTTTACTAGTGTTTATAGCAAACCCTTAGTATTTGATACTAGTTCAGTTGCTAAAGATTAGTAACTCGAAACAGGAGTTGCAGAATGAACAGAGACTAGTTAAGGGTGAAATGACGATGTGTGTTGGAAGTGGTTCCAAGATTGATATGATCATCATCACACACTCCCTATACTTTCAGGATTAGTGTTGAACCTAAATAAATGTTATTTGGTGTTTGCATTAAGCATGAATATGATTTGATCATCTTTATTGCAATACAGTTATTCATTTAAAGTCAGAGAATAATTGTTATTTTGTTTACATGAATAAAACCTTCAATGGTCATACACCCAAGGTGAATGGTTTATTGAATCTCGGTCGTAGTGATACACATATTCATAATATTGAAGCCAAAAGATGCAAAGTTAATATTGATAGTGTAACTTATTTGTAGCACTGCCGTTTAGGTCATATTGGTGTAAAGCACATGAAGAAAATCCATGCTGATGGGCTTTTGGAATCACTTGATTATGAATTAGTTGATGCTTGCGAACCATGCCTCATAGGCAAGATGACTAAGACTCCGTTCTTCGGAATAATGGATCAAGCAACTAACTTATTGGAAATAATACATACTGATGTATGCGATCCTATAAGTGTTGAGGCTCGCGGCGGGTATCGTTATTTTCTGACATTCATAGATGATTTGAGCAGATATGGGTATATCTTTTAATGGAACATAAGTCTGAAACATTTGAAAAGTTCAAAGAATGTCAGAGTGAAGTGGGAAATCATCGTAACAAGAAAATAAAGTTTCTATGATCTGATCGTGGAGGCGAATATTTGAGTTACGAGTTTGGTCTTCATTTGAAACAATGCGGAATAGTTTCGCAACTCACGCCACCTAGAACACCACAGCGTAATGGTGTGTCTGAACATTGTAACCGTACTTTATTAGATATGGTACAATCTATGATGTCTCTTACCGATTAACCACTATCGTTTTGGGGTTATGCATTAGAGACAGCTGCATTCACGTTAAATAGGGCACCATCTAAATCCATTGAGCCGACACCATATGAACTCTGGTTTGACAAGAAACCAAAGTTGTCGTTTCTTAAAGTTTGGGGTTGCGATGCTTGTGTGAAAAAGTTTCATCCTGATAAGCTCAAACCCAAATCGGAGAAATGTGTCTTCATAGGATACCTAGAGGAAACAGTTGGGTACACCTTCTATCACAGATCCGAAGGCAAGACATTCATTGCCAAGAGTGGATCCTTTCTAGAGAAGAAGTTTCTATCGAAAGAAGTGAGTGGGAGGAATGTAGAACTTGATGAGGTAATTGTACCTTCTCCTGAATTGGAAAGTAGTTCATCAAAGAAATCAGTTCTTGTGATTTCTACGCCAATTAGTGAGGAAGCTAAATGATGATGATCATGAAACTTCAGATCAAGTTACTACCGAACCTCGTAGGACAACCAGAGTATGGTCCGCACCAGAGTGGTACGGTAATCCTTTCTCGAAATCATGTTACTAGACCATGACGAACCTACGAACTATGAGGAAGCGATGATGAGCCTAGATTCCGCGAAATGGCTTAAGGCCATGAAATCTGATATGGGATCCATGTATAAAGAACAAAGTATGGACTTGGTTGACTTGCCCAATGATTGACAAGCCATAGAAAATAAATGGATCTTCAAGAGGAAGACGGACACTAATAGTAGTGTTACTATCTACAAAGCTTGAATTGTCGCAAAAATGTTTTCGACAAGTTCAAGGTGTTGACTATGATGAGATTTTCTCACTCGTATCGATGCTTAAAAGTCTGTCCCAATCATGTTAGCAGTTGCCGCATTTTATGTAATCTGGCAAATGGATGTCAAAACTGCATTCCTTAATGGATTTCTTAAAGAAGAGTTGTATATGATGCAACCAGAAGGTTTTGTCGATCCTAAAGGTGCTAACAAAGTGAGCAAGCTCCAGCGATCCATCTATGGACTGGTGCAAGCATCTCGGAGTTGGAATATATGCTTTGATAAAGTGATCAAAGCATATGGTTTTATCCAGACTTGCGGTGAAGCCTGTATTTACAAGAAAGTGAGTGGGAGCACTACAGCATTTTTGATAAGTACATGTGAATGACATATTGTTGATTGGAAAGAATGTAGAATTTTCTAGAAAGCATAAAGGAGTTTTTGAAAGGAGTTCTTCAAATAAAGACCTCGATGAAGCTGCTTACACATTGAGCATCAAGATCTATAGAGATAGATCAAGATGCTTGATAAGTTTTTTCAATGAGTACATACCTTGACAAGATTTTGAAGTAGTTCAAAATGGAACAGTCAAAGAGGGAGTTCTTGCCTGTGTTGCAAGGTGTGAAGTTGAGTGAAGACTCAAAACCCGACCACAGCAGAAAATAGAAAGAGAATGAAAAGTCATTCCCTATGCCTCAGTCATAGGTTCTATAAAGTATGCTATGCTGTTTAGCAGTCCTATTGTATACCTTAGCATGATTCTGTCAAGGGAGTAAAATAGTGATTTAGGAGTTGAACACTTGACAGCGGTCAAAATTATCCTTAGAGTACTAAGGAAATATTTCTCGGTTATGGAGGTGATAAAAGAGTTCGTTGTAAAGAGTTACGTTGATGCAAGCTTTTTACATCGATCTAGATGATTCTAAGTCTCAATCTGGATACATATTGAAAGTGGGAGAAATTAGCTAGAGTAGCTCCGTGCAGAGCATTGTAGACATAGAAATTTGTGAAATACATACGGATCTGAATGTTGCAGACCCATAGACTAAACTTCTCTCACAAGAAAAACATGATCACTCTTTGGGTGTTAATCACATAGCGATGTGAACTAGATTATTGACTCTAGTAAACCCTTTGGGTATTAGTCACATGGAGATGTGAACTAATCACACAAAGATGTGAACTAGATTATTGACTCTAGTGCAAGTGGGAGACTGAAGGAAATATGCCCTAGAGGCAATAATAAAGTTACTATTTATTTCCTTATATCATGATAAATGTTTATTATTCATGCTAGAATTGTATTAATCAGAAACTTAGTACATGTGTGAATACATAGACAAACAGAGTGTCACTAGTATGCCACCGACTAGCTTGTTGTATCAAAGATGGTTAAGTTTCCTAGCCATAGACATGAGTTGTCATTTGATTAATAGGATCACATCATTAGAGAATGATATGATTGACTTGACCCATTCCGTTAGCTTAGCACGATGATCATGTAGTTTGTTGCTACTGCTTTCTTCGTGACTTATACATGTTCCTATGACTATGAGATTATGCAACTCCCGAGTATCGGAGGAACACTTTATGTGCTACCAAACATCACAACGTAACTGGGTGATTATAAAGGTGCTCTATAGGTGTCTCCGATGGTACTTGTTGAGTTGGCATAAATCAAGATTAGGATTTGTCACTCTGATTGTCGGAGAGGTATCTCTGGGCCCACTCGGTAATGCACATCACTATAAGCCTTGCAGGCATTGTAACTAATGAGTTAGTTGTGGGATGATGTATTACGGAATGAGTAAAGAGACTTGCCAATAACGATGTTGAACTAGGTATAGAGATACCGACGATCGAATCTTTGGCAAGTAACATACCGATGACAAAGGGAACAACGTATGTTGTTATGCAGTTTGACCGATAAAGATCTTCGTAGAATATCTGGGAGCCAATATGAACATCTAGGTTCCGTTGTTGGTTATTGACCAGAAACGTGTCTCGGTCATGTCTACATAGTTCTCAAAGCCATAGGGTCCGCACGCTTAAAGTTTCATGACGATCGGTATTATGAGCTTTTCTGTTTGATGTACCGAAGGTAGTTTGGAGTACCGGATATGATCACGGACATGACGAGGAGTCTCGAAATGGTCAAGACATAAAGATCAATATATTGGATGACTATATTTACACCGGAAGTGTTCCGGATGGTTTCGGAGAAAACCGGAGTGTCGGAGGGTTACCGGACCCTCCCCCCGCCCCAGGAGAAATAGTGGGGCTTATGGGCCTTCGTGGAGAGAGAGAGGTCTGGCCTAGGGCAGGCCATGCACCCCTCCACTCTGGTCCGAATTGGACTAGGAGAGGGGGGCGGCGCCCCCCTTTCCTTCTCCCTCTCCCCCTTCCTTTCCCCCTCCTAGTAGGAGTTGGAAAGAGGGGAATCCTACTCCTACTAGGAGGAGGATTCCTCCTCCTGGCGCGCCTATAGGGGCCGGCCGGCCTCCCCCTTGCTCCTTTATATACGGGGGCAAGGGGGCACCTCTATACACACAAGTTGATTGTTCCAAGTCGTGTGCGGTGCCCCCTTCCACCATAATCCACCTCGATCATATCGTATCATAGCTTAGGGGAAGCCCTGCGTCGGTAGCAACATCATCGTCGACATCACGCCGTCGTGCTGATGGAACTCTCCCATGAAGCTCTGCTGGATCGGAGTTCGTGGGACGTCATCGAGCTGAACGCTTGCTGAACTCGGAGGTGCGGTGCGTTCGGTACTTGGATCGGTCGGATCATGAAGACGTGCGACTACACCAACCACGTTCTCATAACGCTTCCGCTTACGGTCTACGAGGGTACGTAGACACACTCTCCCCTCTCGTTGCTATGCATCACCATGATCCTGTGTGTGTGCGTAGTAATTTTTTTGAAATTACTACATTCCCCAACATGGTAATCATAGACGCATGTTTACTAATAAGTTTAAGTTCACCTTTAACACTAGCCATATAATCACCCAAGTGTTCAAGCATATCAGCATTGTGTTTCAACTGTCTACCAACATAAGCATTGAAGTTTTCTTGTTTAACCATAAAGTCATCAAACTCATCCAAGCATGGGCTAGCAAACTTAGTGAATGGGATTTCACATTTATCGAATCTATAGAGAGAATTTACCTTTACTACCTGTGTCGGGTTATCAAGACCATGTATTTCTTCAACAGGCGGCAAATTAAGATCATGTATTTCTTTAATAGGTGGTAAATTCTTAACATTTTCAGTTTTAATACCTTTTTCTTTCATAGATTTCTTTGCCTCTTGCATATCTTCAGGACTAAGAAATAGAATACCCCTTTTCTTCGGAGTTGGCTTAGGAGTTGGTTCAGGAAGTGTCCAATTATTTTCATTAGTCAACATATTATTCAATAGCAATTCAGCTTGATCAACAGTTCTTTCCCTAAAAACACAACCAGCACAACTATCCAGGTGGTCTCTGGAAGCATCGGTTAGTCCATTATAAAAGATATCAAGTATTTCATTTTTCTTGAGAGGATGATCAGGAAAAGCATTAAGTAATCGGAGAAGCCTCCCCCAAGCTTGTGGGAGACTCTCTTCTTCAATTTGCACAAAATTATATATTTCCCTTAAAGCAGCTTGTTTGTTATGAGTGGGGAAATATTTAGCAGAGAAGTAATAAATTATATTCTCGGGACTACGCACACAACCAGGATCAAGAGAATTAAACCATGTTTTAGCATCACCCTTTAATGAGAACGGAAATAACTTAAGGATATAATAATAGCGAGTTTTCTCATCATTAGTGAATAGGGTGGCTATATCATTTAATTTGGTAAGATGTGCCACAACAGTTTCAAATTCATAGCCATAAAAAGGATCAGATTCAACCAAAGTGATTAACTCCGGACCGACAGAGAAATCATAATCCTTATCAGTAATAAAGATAGGTGAATTAGCAAAAGCAGGGTCATATTTCATTCTAACATTCAAAGACTTTTCTTTAAGCTTAGCTAATAATTTCTTAAGATCAGAACTATCATTGCAAGCAAGAAAGTCTCTAGCAGTTTCTTCATCCATAACATAACCCTCAGGCACAACAGGAAATTCATATCTAGGGGGAGAAACTTCATCATCACTTTTATCAATATTATCAGTTTCAATAATTTCATTCTCTCTAGCCCTAGCAAGTTGTTCATCAAGAAATTCACCTAGTGGCACAGTAGTATCAAGCATAGAAGTAGTTTCATCATAATTATCATGCAAAGCAGAAGTGGCATCATCAATAACATGCGACCTATCAGAATCAATAACATGTGTTGGTGTCGCAAGTTTACTCAAACCAGAAGGTGGATCAAGTGCGGAGCTAGATGGAAGTTCCTTACCTCCCCTCGTAGTTGAGGGAAAAATCTCGGTTCTTTGATATTTCAAGTTCTTCATAATGATAAGCAGATATAAATCCCAAGTGACTCAAAGAATACAACTATGCTCCCCGGCAACGGCGCCAGAAAATAGTCTTGATAACCCACAAGTATAGGGGATCGCAATAGTTTTCGAGGGTAGAGTATTCAACCTAAATTTATTGATTCGACACAAGGGGTGCCAAAGAATATTATCAAATATTAGCAGCTGAGTTGTCAATTCAACCACACCTAGAAACTTAATATCTGCAGCAAAGTGTTTAGTAGCAAAGTAATATGTTAGTAGTGGTAACGATAGAAAAAGTAATATTTTTGGTTTTTATAGTGATTGTAACAGTAGCAGCGGGAAAGTAAATAAGTGAAGAACAATATATGAAAAGCTCGTAGGCAATGGATCAGTGATGGATAATTATGTCGGATGTGATCGATCATGCAACAGTTATAACATAGGGTGACACAGAACTAGCTCCAGTTCATCAATGTAATGTAGGCATGTATTCCGAATATAGTCATACATGCTTATGGAAAAGAACTTGCATGACATATTTTGTCCTACCCTCCAGTGGAAGCGGGGTCCTACTGGAAACTAAGGGATATTAAGGCCTCCTTTTAATAGAGTACCGGACCAAAGCATTAAACATAGTGAATACATGAACTCCTCAAACTATGGTCATCACCGGTAATGGTCCCGATTATTGTCACTTTGGGGTTAACGGATCATAACACATAATAGGTGACCATAGACTTGCAAGATAGGATCAAGAACTCACATATATTCATGAAAACATAATAGGTTCAGATCTGAAAACATGGCACTCGCGCCCTAGTGACAAGCATTAAGCATAGCAAATTCATAGCAACATCAGTCTCACAACATAGTGGATACTAGGGATCAAACCCTAACAAAACTAACTCGATTACATGATAAATCTCACCCTACCCATCACCGTCCAGCAAGCCTACGATGGAATTACTCACGCACGGCGGTGAGCATCATGAAATTAGTGGTGGAGGAAGGTTGATGATGACGATGGCGACGGATTCCCCTCTCCGGAGCCCCGAACGGACTCCAGATCATCCCTCCCGAGAGAATTTAGGGCTTGGCGGCGGCTCCGTATCATAAAACGCGATGAAGCCTTCTCTCCGATTTTTTTCTCCCCGAAAATGAATATATGGAGTCAAGGTGGACGTTGGTGAAGCGCCAGGGGGCCCACGAGGTAGGGGAGCGCGCCTAGGGGGTAGGCGCGCCCCCACCCTCGTGGACAGGGTGTGGGCCCCCTGACGTGGATTCTTCTTCCAATATTTTTTATATATTCCAAAAATAATCTCCGTTGATTTTCAGGTCATTCCCAGAACGTTTATTTTTGCAAAAAATAACACCATGGCAATTCTGCTGAAAACAGCGTCAGTCCGAGTTAGTTCCATTCAAATCGTGCAAGTTAGAGTCCAAAACAAGGGCAAAAGTGTTTGGAAAAGTAGATACGACAGAGACGTATCAGATCTCATAGTCATAGGAACATGTATACACTACAAAAAAATACACTTCCGTGATGATACGTGTTTGTCACAGTAGGTCACTTTTTTTTGTCATGCATGTAAATCCATGACAAATTTATGACAGAATCAAGATAGTCATACCTGTGTTGTCGTAGAAGTTTTCCATGACATTACCAAAATTATCATCATGGAAGTGTCCACTTCCATCACATAAATCACGCGTCACAGAAGTGCTTTCGTCAAGGGTGACCGACACGTGGCATCCACCGTAACGGAACGTCGTTAAGCTATTGGGTCGGGTTTTGGATCCGATAACCCGTTAACAGCCACGACCAATGGGGATTTTCCACGTGTAAAATCATCACTGACTGGAGGAGACACGTGTTAACTCATCCAATGGGCGAGACGCGCCTATGATATGTTGACACGTGGACCGGCCCATCAAGTTTAAATGGGCCGGCCCAACTGAAGGCCCACAAGATTTTGCGGACCATAATGGGCCGGCCCAGCTAAAGGCCCACGAGATTTTGCGGACCATAATGGGTTGGCCCAGCTAAAGGCCCACAAGATTTTGCGGGCCATAATGGCCGGCCCAGGTAAAGGCCCATAAGATTTTTGTGTGCCGTAATGGGCCGGCCTAGGTAAAGGCCCATAAGATTCTTGCAGATCATAATGGGCCGGCCCAACTAAAGGCCCACGAGATTTCGCCGACATTAATGGGCCGGCCCAGCTATAGGCCCACAAGATTTTGAGTACCCTAGTAGGCCGGCCCATTAACTGCCTGCCATGTTTTGGGCCAAATGCCGGCCCATATTTGATCCGGTCCATTAATGGCCTGCCACACTCCGGGCCTAATAGTGGCCCATATGAGATCCAGCCCGTTAAACGCCTACCACGTTCTGGGCCAAATTATGGCACAGATCAGGACCGGCCCTTTAAGACGCTTTGGGCTCAAATATGGCCCATATCAGATTCGGCCCGTCAACTGGACACTATGCTTTTGGGCCCACTTGCTAAAGGCCCACTTAGTAATTCAGACTGATATTAGTTTTGGCTTGTTAAGGGCCCATTTAACATTTCGGCCCTCTATTAATTTCAGCCTGTTAAAAGCCCGTCATATAGTTGGGCCTAACTACGGCCCGGTTTGCATCCGGCCTGCTCGCAGCCGATATCTGATTGGGCCAAACAAGGACCGAGACAATTTTTTGGCATGTTAAAAGCCCATGATTTGATTCGCACAATCATGGGTCGGGGTTCATTTCAGGCTGCTGCCGGCCTGTGAGCTGATCGGCACGTTTCAGGCCCAACCTACATCGTGATTGCATGACGGCCCGATTATGTACCGTAATTTTACGGTTTGGCTGGTTTACTGCGGAGACAAGATATATGTACAGTAAAATAACTGCAGCATCGTGAATAAGAAAAAACCTAGACTATACAATAAAGAAATTACGACATATTACATCCACTGGGCATCAAAGTTCGCCACTATGATAATAAAGCACGAGCAGACAGTAGATTACATACACTGGGCATCAAAGATCGCCACCAGTGCAAATAAACACGCCGACAAAATAATATACAAAACCGATAGCACTTCAATAGAGTTCAAGAAAGGTTAGCCCTGCTGGGGAGCTGCAGGGCAAGCAGCTGAGCAAGATGATGAGACTGCGCTTGTTCAACACTTGTATCTTCCTCACTCTGAAAGATAAACAAGCAGACAAATGACAGGTTTTGCACATAAAAGTATCAGTGCTGACAATTCATCACATTTCTTACTGACGAATAAAGTGACACAGTTTAAATTTGCATTAACACAATATGGTATTGTTCAGGTCAAGACATGGCAGGAAATGACATTGTGAAGGAGTTGGCAGCTTCACGACACCACTTGATTACAGATCAAGAACTCATAAGTATCAATGGTTAGTGTGCTATCAATTTATACCATTTCAGATTGGCAAACAAAGAGACGGTTTAAATAATAGTAGAATGATATGACATTGTTCATAGTTAAGACATTGCAGAATATGACATTGTGTTGTAGTGGGTAGGTTCACCACACCACTGGATTACGGATGAAGAATAGAAGCATACATGCAGTGCAAAAGAAGATCACTTTCTCTGTATAGTTTAATTTACATGGTATGAAGAAGGAACTTGGTTGTACAACTAAAAATATAAATTGACAAAGGACGAACTTTTGTTTATGAACTACATATAATAAACTTTAAACAAGCAATTTGATGCAAACACCAAAAATAAACAGCTGTTGCAGTCATGCCTAACCAAATATATACAACAAAGTTTGAAGGCTTGAGATGGACAAACTTACATTATTGGTGAAGATAGGCTCTATAAAGGCCTTGTCCATGCTGATGGGGGGGGGGCAATTCAAGAAGTTTACCACAGAATCTTCTTCAAAAGCATTGCCCTTATTCTACGTTTTGTTAAGAGTAAATATAGATGTGATAATATACGAAAAAATGGAGAATATTTAAGATAAGATGAAGAGTGATGCTACATAACCAAGTAGCTATAAATGCAAGTGCAGCGATACAGGCAAAAGGTACAGCCAAGAGCAATGCACAGCTAAACATCTTCAGTACCAACCTTATGGTAAGAGTAAATATAGATCTGATGTGTAGAAAATGGAGGGCAAAGGAAAATAAGCTATAGAGTGATGGTACATGAACAACTACCTGTCATTATAAGTACACTGATAAAGGACAACATGTACTTACAAGAGCAATGCAGAGCTAAAAAAACATTGGCATTGGATATATTCTACACTAATGTAACCATTCATACAGATCAGATAATTTGGAGCGAACAATTGATAAGCAAGATATCATGCATACTGCTGTCACATAATGAACCAGGTATGTATGCAAGTACAGTGATACAGGACAACATGTAATAACAAGAGCAAAGCAGCAGGCAACATATTTGTGATATCCTGTCGTTCTTGTCAAACTGGAGTTCTTCTTCGAGCAGATTTCCTGCAAAAAAGATCCGTAAGGCACATGCGGAAAAGTAGAAGTTCAAATTTTCATGTGATTTCATAGACAGTACCTCATCCTGGGAACGAGACCAGTGCATAACAAGGTTTTTCCATTCAATGACTTCTAAATTTAGCATAGGAGACTTCACCGGAAATTCGTTTATAGACTTGCCATCAAAGTGTGATTTCCTCAGGTAACACCGATACTGCTGCAATGCTTCCTTGAAAAGCACAAGCAAGCTTTGCTCGTCAGGACTATCCAGATTGACCCTCGCCTAGTTACAACAATGTAATGTAAATCATTGATGTGTTCAATCAGCAGAACACAGGAAAATAATAATCATGAATAATAGCACTTACACGTAAGTTGGACAGGAAGATGTGAAAATGGTGTTTGTCTTCACAATAATCTTCCCATGATGGGAATATATGCACGTAGTCCCTAACAACATTGAAAGCATTGTCTTTTAAAATGGGAATAAATGGAATGGGGTTCCAATCTGCAGGAATTGGCCGTCTCTGTAGTTGGGATAGGTCTTCGGCCGGTGGACTTGCTGTACTTTTTGCCGGAGTGGGATTTTTCTATGGTACAGCTGGTGCTATGGCAAATGAAATCGGTATACCTTTTGCTGGAGTGCAGGTCCTATGTGGTGGGGCTAGTGGTGTGGCCAGTGAAGTATGGGTACAGTCTACTGGAGTCGGTCCTACGTTTTGTGTCACTGGTTGTACAGCCAATATAAGTGGGGTGTTGTCTGATTTCTCCGGCACCACCACGTTTTTCAAGGACTTTGCTGGTGTTTCTTCAGGTTCGGCAATCACCCTCTTCCTTTTTGATGTCTGATGCACCAGAACAACATTTGAGTGGAAAAACATGGTACGATGATAGATGGAATATGTATTGATAATGGATGGGCATGGCATCTCGACATATATGATGAGCAAACTAAGTAGATGGCGGTGCAACAAAGTAGAAGAAATGCAAGACAACATATGCAAGATACGCGCAATCAATAAAACCTTGCCAAATTAGAACAGGCACCTTGATGGGTGAACAGGACAGGCCATCTGCCTTTGACTCCTCGAGGTTAGAATAGTCATTAGGATCATATTCTAAACAAGAATCAACAGGTGGGGAGCGTACGAGTTTCATTGCTTCCAGAATGGCACTCAATGCCTTGGTGCCAATTTTGTAAGTCATTGCAGTGTTCCACAATATTCTTCTGATGCGTGGATTCTGATATTCACTATAATTGCGTATGATATCTGAGAACCATGAAAACATAAATAGTTGTGAGATTATCTTTGTAATGCAGATGATATTCTAATATAGGGGCGCCCCTGTAAACACTTGTGTGCTATCACTGGATTCTGATGAGAGAGCTCATGTGTGCTGTAATATGGTGCGTGCATTTATATAATCTGGCACAAGTACACAAAAAAATAGGCTCCAGAAGTAAGGATAGCTGGCAGATGATAGGTTCATAATATACTGTATAGAGAGTTTATTGCCAAACCATGATAACAAGAGCACACAACAACTAGGCAGATCATAGTGTACATAACAGGGGTACACCATAACCAGGATATATAAATCGGGAAAGTGGAACTGGCTGGAAATTACGGTGTTGTATTGCCGCTAGTAATTGAAAGCCTATCGATCACGTACAAGCCAGCTCTATCAGCTGTTAGACTGCAGATGTCCCTGCTCCCCTTCCTGACAAGGAACATACTATGCTTCCCATACAGAACACCGCACGGGCCGCCGGCCGAACCACCGGCCCCACCTCCTGTGTTCCTCCGCCACCCCCACCCCCACCCCCACCCCCACCCGCGTCGATTTTTCTTCGTTCGACGAGGCCCCACCACCGCCCCCCAAAACCACCATCCCCACCCGAGCCCCTTCGATCGCACCGGCGAACTCCAGCGAGCTCTGAAAAATCGACTGACCCAATTTTGAAATTTAGTATACTGTGATTTAACTAGTGTGGAATATAAAAGGGTAAAACCATGAGCATTGCAAGTATGGTGTTGAGCGTGCCATGGCGGATCTGAAGGTGCAAACCGGACAAAGGCAACTTCGCAACCAAGACAAGAAATCAGAGTAAAGTAGTGGCGATCTATTTTCTTGTTGCGATAAATAAGTTGAGCAGATACGAAAGAGTACCGCCTCTGGTGCGGTGCCGTGTATGCATCTGCTGAGAATTTGACGGTGTTGCGGTAGCGATGGCTGTCGGTGGCGTGGAAGCAGATCTAGGAGGGTAGACTGTGGCGGCAGGGCGCGGTGGATGAGACAGTCGTAGGAGCGGCGCCGGCAAGGTGGACGACGGTGGGGATGAAGCGAGAGGACGGGATGCAAGGATCCCGGTCCGAAGCCGTGGATGAGAGAGGTCGATCTCTCGTAATGGATGGCGGCGTCGGGGTATCAGCTCCGGCATGGTGGAGGACGACGGCGTGGATGGGGTGGGGACGGCGGCGGGCGGAGGAGGGTGGGGTGGAGAGGGTGTTTTGGCGCCCACGGAGTATGAATGGGGAAAAGGGAGGTAGAAAGGAAGGGGGGAACCATGTATTCAGGGCGCGCTTGTCTCAAATGCGAGGAAATTTACAAACTTAGACCCCGTTTCAAATTTCTACTACATCACAGCAACACTAGTCGGTTGGGGATAGGACGGTAATCTCGCATACACCGAATATTTGCCGACGAGAGTTTGTTTTTGGCGCCCACCGTGTATGAATATGAATCAGGGAGGGAGTCGAATTCGGCCGAGGACACATTGTGTTTTGGCGCCCACCGTGTATGAATCTGGGTGAGAGGTGGTTACGTCACGTTTGGGTGAAATTACAAACCTACCCCTATCGGAACCTATAGAAATCCAGCATATAGGCTTTGCGTGGCAGGGATAGGCAGTAGTGATTTCCATCTCGCAAATTTTGGTTTCGGGCGGTTACTGTGACTTTCCCCGCTTCGTTCAAATTTTGCAGAGTGCACGTTTACCGTGCCAACTCAATTCGAATCCCGTTTGTATTCTATTTTTTGGGCGAGATCCATTTTCAATTGGAATTACATTCTATATACATCATTTTTTATATATACTTTCAAAATCACAACACTATTTATACATAAATAAGGTTTACAAATGGCATGATCTCAGATTCATAAGGTTGTATCCATCAATTTGGATTTTCAAATATTCGAAACCACTTTATGTTGAAATCTAATGTATGCATTCCTCGCTAACTGTCTCCAATTAATGTGAGTTTCATGCGGGTTTTTTTATTTCTTAAACATGTATAATGTGTTTCACACACGCAACATATAGTGTAATCCCGTTTAGACATTAATTGAAGAATCTATGGATCACCAATATTGATAAACTACATAACATTACACGTGTGCCCAAATTCAAATGAATATGCATGTTTGATACACCAATTTGCGTTATGATATTATCGATGTCGTGATCTCTAGTTTAATATTTGAGTCCCCTTTAATCCAGATATTCGTCTCATATAGCTATCACTCATGCTTATATAGGACTATCTGTCTGGACCTATACGCGTTCATCGTCTCTCAGGTATCTCTCGTGCTACCCGTATGTCGACAATGATCTTTTATCTTCGTAACACACTTACGGTACTCTCTCCCTCGACCTTCATCACTCTATCTCTCTAAGTATTTCTCGCTCCCTGCTATGTGTCTCTAACTATGATTCTCCATGTGGAATCTCTTTCTCTCACACAAACACAAAACTTTGTCTCCTGGGGTCTCATTTCTCTCTACTATTACCATGTGTGCCACTCGCACACCGCTCATACAAAGATGTCTTTCGCTCCTTAGATATGAGAACCTATGACTCTTCCTCTTCAATATCTCTTTCTCACACACAAACACAAACTCTGTCTCCCAGGGTCTCATGTTTCTCCATTGTTCTCTTGTATGTCGCTCACACACACCCTCTCTCCCTAGAGATATCTTGCATTCCCTCATATGTCTCTCTAGCTATCACTCTCGTTGTGAAATATCTTTCTCTCTCGCAGACACAAAACTCCGTCTCTCTGGATCTCATTTCTCTCTGATATCTGTTTGTATGTGACTC
The DNA here is from genome assembly GCF_002162155.2 of Triticum dicoccoides. Taxonomy (NCBI): domain Eukaryota; kingdom Viridiplantae; phylum Streptophyta; class Magnoliopsida; order Poales; family Poaceae; genus Triticum; species Triticum dicoccoides. The sequence goes on from NC_041388.1 coordinate 51,612,604, forward strand.
ACAAGCACCCTCTCTCTATCTCTCTCACACCCACACACATAACCCAGCCTTCTGATCCACTATACTCCTATCTCTAACGCACACTAGCTCGCACCTTTATCTTTCTATTTATCTGTTTCTCCATCAACCTTCTTTCTCGCCCTCACTCTTGATTCCTATCACGCACACTACATATGTTTCTCTCTACATGCAGTCAAGTGCCCTCTCACACACATATATAACTTCACCCTTTGAACCACCCGACGGTCATCTCCAACACCCAAACTAGTGGATGTCCCTCTAGCTAGCATCTCCATCTCTGTATCTATCTGTAGTTTCTCCGTCAACATTTCTTTCTCGCACGGAGTCTTGCTTCCTATCACCCACACTATATATGTCTCTCCATACATATGCATTTATAGGTTGGTCTCTTTTGCACAATCGTTGCGCCTCACTCCCTCTGCTCGCCATAGATGCATGCTCCAGCCCACGCCACTATCTCTTATAGACAAAAACACATGCTCAATTGTCGGGACTTCTTCCATGCATTCTCACATGCATGCATATTGTCATACCGATCCGTCTCTCCCATGTCGTTGATCTTATGACTTATGTCTTCTTTCTTTTATCTCGATCATGCGCACGCGCACACACACTATAACACCCTCGATGCGACTATAGCTCCCACATGTCGAGGCACGACTTAGAGACATAATCGCATTGAAGGCATATGTCGCAAGTTAGGCAATCTTCACAACATCCCATGTAATATGAATAATAAAGGGGGGAACATAGTTGGCTTACACTCACCACGTCAATCGAGAACATAAATAACATTACATCATCCAAAACACTCATGGCCCAACTACGGCGCCAAAATAAAAGAGAACCCAACATGCGACACGGTCCCAATCACCCCCAACTGGTCACCACTACTGATCATCGGGAAAGGAAACATAGTATCGCTGAGAGTCCTCGTCGAACTCCCACTTGAGCTCGTACTCGTCACCTAGAGTGGAATCACCTGGACCTGCATCTGGAGTTATAGTATCTGTGAGCCACAGGGACTCAGCAATCTCGCACCCTCGCGATCAAGACTATTTAAGCTTATAGGAAGGGTAAGGCAAATATATGTGGAGCTGCAGCAAGCGACTAGCATATATGGTGGCTATCTAATTCGCAAAAGAGAGAGCGAGAAGAGGAGGCAAAGGGCGAGCGAGAAAATTAGAGAACAACCTGCGCAAACATTACTCCAACACCGTGTCCACTTCCCGGACTCCGCCGAGAAGAGGCCATCACGGTAACACACTCAGTTGATTCATTTTAATTAAGTATAGTTCAAGTTATCTACAACCGGACATTAACAAATTCCCATCTGTCCATAACCGCGGGCATGGCTTTCGAAAGTTCAATCCCTACAGGGGAGTCCCAACTTAGCCCATGACAAGCTCTCACGGTCAACGAAGGAATAGACCTCCTCCCAAGACGTTCCGATCAGACTCGGTATATCGGTAACTCAAGACACTTCGACAGGTTAAAACAAGACCAGCAACACCGCCCGAATGTGCCGACAAATCCCGATAGGAGCTGCACATATCTCTTTCTGAGGGCACACTCAGATGAGCGCTCCATACAACTAAAACCAAACCTCGAGTTTCCCCGAGGGGGCGCTGCACAAGACTCTAGTTTGGACCAACACTCAGAGGAGCACTGGCCCAGGGGGGTTTAAATAAGATGACCCGCGGGCTCCAGAAACCCGAAGGAAAAAGAGGCTAGGTGGCAAATGGTAAGACTAAGGTTGGGCATTGCTGGAAAAGCTTTAATCAAGGTGAACTATCAAGGGGTTCCCATTATAACCCAACCGCGTAAGGAACGCAAAATCCGGGAACATAACACCGATATGACGGAAACTAGGGCGGCAAGAGTGGAACAAAACACTAGGCGAGAGGCCGAGCCTTCCACCCTTTACCAAGTGTATAGATGCATTAAGATAACATAGCAGTATAATGATATCCCAACAAGTAAATAAAAGATGTTCCAACAAGGAACGGCCTCCAATCTTCACCTGCAACTAGCAACGCTATAAGAGGGGCTGAGCAAAGCGGTAACTTAGCCAATCAACGGTTTGCTAGGACATGGTGGGTTAGAGGTTTGACATGGCAATTTGGGAGGCTGACAAGCAAATGGTAGGCATCGTAGCATTGGCATAGCAAAAGAGCGAGCAAACTAGCATAGCAAAGATAGTAGTGATTTCGAGGGTATGATCATCTTGCCTGCACAGTTGTCAGAGTTGACTGGATCCTCACAAGCAAATTCAATGGGCTCCTCGGTAGCGAACTCGTCTCCCGGCTCTACCCAAACAAGACAAACAAGCAACAAGGATACAATCAACCACGTGCAAGGATCAAGCGATATGATGCAATGATGATATGCTATGCGGGATGCGATGCGGGATGCAAAATGCAAGATATGACAGGAAATGCATGAACCTGGCCTCAACTTGGAGTTCCAAGGGTGCCACTGGAAAGATGAGATGAAATCGCTTGAAAACGATATAAAGAACGCCGGAATCGGAGTTACGGTTTGGAAATGGCAAGCGTTTCAAAATTGACACCGGTCTGCGATTTACAGCAAGTAGGCATCTAAATGCAATGAGATGAACATGCTACAGCCACCAAACATGACAACAAAATGCATGGCAGGGATGCACACAAGATTCTTAACAAAATACTAGCACTGAGCTACGGCCAATTCATCCATTATGAGGTTCAAACAAGCATGACAAAAACGCAAATGCAAAACAGATTCCAGACTTGGTGAAATTAACACTTGTCTGAAATTTCAGATCACGAAGCCCTCTTCGGAACAGCAAAACAACATGATACATGACCTGATTAAGACAAGTAAGAACATGGCATGGAGCTACTCAACAAGCTTAACAAAAGACCCAAAGTGACCTGGGGCCAAAAGGGTTCACAAAATATACTAACGGGCACACGAACATAGCTAAAACACAATCAGTTTTCAGACTTAGTGAAAACTGAGACATGCTGAAATATAACTCACGAAGGCATGTACCGAGCTCGATGCACTCACCACGGTGCAAGTCATGGCAAGGCAAGCACACATCCATTAAGAAGACCCAAAATACAAGCTAGACATGGCAAGAACAATGGCATGGCATGCACGGATCAACCACAACAACGCCGGCAAAATCGCAAACGAGTTGACGATCTGCCCAGATTCACCACGAAGCAAAAGTAGAGCTCGATTGACTCAAGCTAGGGTGCTCCATAATTGCAAGCAAAGACATGGATGGATAGAGCATAACATGATTAACAAAACTCCTTTACTGATCATCCTCAAAAGAGGCACGGATCACTAGGAAACAAGCTGAACATATGGCATCATGAACTAAATAATCCCAGACTTAGTGAAAACAACTAAGTCTCTGAAAACAGATTTACCGTGTGCCTCACTTTGCAAGCTTGCACAAGTCACCACACACATCCTAAAAATGCATGGGTTGCACATCTGGAAAGAAGACAAAATCCTTAACAAAACATATGAAGGACTCACACGCATAGCATGCACACAACAATCATGGCAAAAATGACAAAAGTCTAAGATGAACTAGCAGATCTGACAATTAACTCACGAGGCCTCCTTCTAACAGAATTTTGGGCATCAAGATGAACTCAAATGAAAATGATGCAATGGAATGAAATGATGTACTCGACGAGACGAACATTTTGATATAATATATGTCCAAAACGGAGCTACAGATGCAGAGATATCACCGATCAAAGTTTGCTCGAAAAATTAGACGGAGAGGGAAAAAGTCAACCCTCAAGAACAGATCTAGGGTTTCTCCGCGGGGTACTGTAGCACTTCGCGAAAACCGAGGATGGCCGGGGTTGAAGGAGGCGCCGGGGCCGGATCCGGGGTCGGCCGGCAACGGCGAAGGGCGGCGGGGTCGCCGGATGGGTCGGCGAGGCGGCGGGGTGGCCCGCGGCGGGGGCCGGGCGAGGCGGCAACGGCATCCCGCGAGGCGGCGACGGGAGGCGAAGGTCGGGGCGGTCCGGCGAGTTCGCGGCCGGCCGGCTTCGATGGCGGGCGGCGGCGCGGGCTCCTCG
>NC_041388.1:51617295-51627845 GCF_002162155.2 Triticum dicoccoides
GGGAGCGGGCCTCGGGGGCCGGCGATGGGCCTGCCCGGGCCGGCGGCGCGGAGGTGTTGAGGCGCCACATGGTGGCTTGCGGGTGGACGGGCTGCGGCGGCGGACGCGTCCGGCCGGGGGCGGACGTGTCCGTCGGTGGCGGGGATCCTCTTTTTTTTAGGGGGTAGGGTTTCGGGGAGAGAGAGATCCGAAAACGAAGGGGGGTGTATTTATAGGCATAAGTGGAGCTAGGAGAGTCCAAATGAGGTGCGGTTTTTGGCCACGCGATCGTGATCGAACGCTCTAGGACATGGAGCAGAGTTTGGTGGGTTTTGGGCCAAATTGGAGGGGTGTTGGGCTACAACACACACAAGGCCTTTTCGGTCCCTCGGTTAACTGTTGGAGTATCAAACAAAGTCCAAATGATACGAAACTTGACAGGCGGTCTACCGGTAGTAAACCAAGGCCGCATGACAAGTCTCGGTCCAATCCGGAAATGTTTAATCCCCACACACAAAAGAAAGCTAGAAATGACCACCGGAGGAGAACGAAGCGCCGGAATGCAAAACGGACAACGGGGAAAAAGCTCGAATGCATGAGATGAACACGTATGCGAATGCAATGCACATGATGACATGATATGAGATGCATGAAAACAAAAACAACACACGGAGACAAAGACCCGAACCCAAGAAATAAATATAACTTAACGCCGGAAACGGCAAGACTTGGAGTACAAATTGGGAGAGTTACAACACTCCACCACTACGAAAGGATCTCGTCCCGAGATCTAGGACTGAAAGAACTCCGGGTACTCAGAACGGAGGTGATCCTCACGTTCCCAGGTAGCTTCACGGTCAGAATGGTGCGACCACTTGACTTTGAGGAATTTGATTGACTTGTTGCGAGTCTTGCGTTCAGTCTCTTCAAGAATAGCAACTGGGTGCTCATGATAGGAGAGATCATCTTGGAGCTCAATGTCCTCGAAGTTGACTGTGCGGTCAGGAGTCTTGAAGCACTTTCGAAGCTGAGAGACATGGAACACGTCATGAACATTTGCAAAGTTTGAAGGAAGCTCGAGTTGATAGGCGAGGTCGCCTCTCTTGCTGACAATCTTGAAAGGTCCCACGTATCTAGGGGCAAGCTTCCCTTTGATACCGAAGTGGCGAGTACCTTTCATAGGAGAGACGCGGAGGTAAACATGATCTCCGATCTCGAAAGCCAAATCACGGAGCTTACTATCATAGTAGCTCTTCTGGCGGGATTGGGCTGCTTTGAGGTTATCACGAATGACTTTGCACATTTCTTCTGCTTCTGTGATTAAGTCATTACCCAAAAGCTGACGTTCACCGGTTTCAGACCAGTTGAGAGGGGTACGGCACTTCCTGCCATACAGAATTTCAAATGGGTCCTTGCCTGAACTTGCTTGAAAACTGTTATTGTAGGAGAGTTCAGCATAAGGAAGACAATCCTCCCACTTCATGCCGAAGGAGATCACACAAGCCCTGAGCATATCTTCAAGAATCTGGTTGGCACGCTCGACTTGACCGCTTGTTTGAGGATGGAAAGCAGTGCTGAAGCGGATGTTGGTGCCCATGGCCTTCTGAAAAGAATCCCAAAACTTGGAGGTAAAGATGCTGCCACGGTCTGAAGATATCACTTGAGGAATACCGTGCAGAGAGACAATTCGAGATGTATAGAGTTCCGCCAATTGAGCTGCAGTGATCGACTCTTTGATAGGCAGAAAGTGAGCCACTTTGGTGAGCTTGTCGATGACAACGAATATAGCATCATTGCCACGCTTGGACTTTGGAAACCCAATCACGAAGTCCATTTCAATGTGGTCAAACTTCCATTCTGGAATGGCAAGAGGTTGGAGGATACCTGCTGGCCTTTGGTGTTCTGCCTTCACTCTTCTGCAGACATCACATTCATTCACGAATTGAGCGATCTCGCGCTTCATTCGAGTCCACCAATAAGCTTGCTTAAGGTCCTGATACATCTTCGTACTCCCAGGGTGGATGGAAAGGAGAGAATTGTGAGCCTCGTTCATGATCACTTTACGAGGTTCACCTCTGGGCACAACAATACGATCCTCGAAGAAGAGAGTGTCCTTGTCATCAAGGCGGTAGCACTTGTACTTGGACTGACTCTTGGCAATCCCAATCTTCACCTTTTTCACCATAGCATCAAGAAGCTGGGCTTGGCGAATCTGGTCTTCTAAGGTAGGAGAGACTTGAAGGTTGGCGAGGAAACCTTGAGGAACAACTTGCAGATTAAGCTTGCAGAAAGCTTCACAAAGCTCGGGTTGATAAGGCTTAAGAATCAGACTGTTGCAGTAAGCCTTTCTGCTCAAAGCGTCAGCAATCACATTAGCCTTGCCTGGAGTATACTCAATACTCGGATTATACTCTTGAATCATTTCGACCCATCGAGTTTGCCTGAGGTTGAGATTAGGCAGAGTGAAGATGTACTTGAGACTCTTGTGATCAGTGAAAATGTCCACTTTCCTTCCCAATAGAAGATGTCTCCAAGTCAGCATGCACAACTGCCGCCAACTCGAGATCATGAGTGGGGTAGTTCTTCTCATTAGGCTTCAACTGGCGAGATGTATAAGCAACAACTTTCTTCTCTTGCATCAATACTGCGCCAAGACCTTGGAGAGAGGCATCACAAAAGACCTCGTACGGCTTGGATTCATCAGGTGGAGTCAGAACTGGAGCAGTGATCAACTTCTCTTTCAAAGTTTTGAAAGCAATATCACACTCCAGAGACCAAACGTACTTGACGTGCTTCTGAAGAAGATTTGAGAGAGGCTTCGCGATCTTAGAAAAGTTTTCAACGAATCTTCGGCAATAGCTTGCGAGACCGAGAAAACTGCGGAGTTGCTTCACATTCTGAGGAGGTTCCCAATTCACTATTGCGGACACCTTCTTAGGATTCACGGAAATGCCCTTGGCAGAGATGATATGACCAAGATAAAGGACCTCATCGAGCCAAAATTCACACTTGGAGAACTTGGCGTAGAACTGATGTTCTTTGAGCTTATCAAGAACCAAACACAAGTGCTTGGCATGATCTTCCTTGTTCTTCGAGAAAACCAGAATGTCATCGAGATAGACCAAAACGAAGTCATTGGTGTAGGCATTGAAGATGAAGTTCATCATGCGAGAGAATGTCGGAGGAGCGTTGGCGAGGCCAAAAGACATGACAGTGTATTCATATGAACCAAAGCTTGTTCTGAATGTTGTCTTGGGAATATCTTCTTCACGAATGCGAATCTGGTGATAACCCATACGGAGATCAAGCTTGGAGAATACTTGAGCACCTTTGAGTTGTTTGAACAGCTCATTGATGTTGGGAAGTGGGTATTTGTTCTTGATGGTCTTCTTGTTCACTGGACGGTAATCAACACAAAGTCGGTCCGTTCCATCCTTCTTCTTCACAAAAAGAACACCACAACCCCACGGAGAAGAACTAGGCCGGATGAGACCCATTCTTTCTTGCTCATCGAGTTGCTTCTTCATCTCCTTCAACTCTTCAGGTCCGAGCTTGTAAGGACGTTTGCACACAGGTTCCGTACCAGGCTCAAGATCAATAACGAATTCAACTGGCCGGTGCGGAGGCATTCCTGGGAGCTCTTCTGGAAAGACGTCTTGCTATTCGCAAACGGCTGGAATTTGCGAGATGGCATCCAATTCACCCTTCTCATTGAGAGAAAACAGACGAATGGTATTATCCCGAGCGGCAAAGACAATTACATCCTCAGACGAATGAGTCAATTGAATCTGCCTGGCAGCACAATCAAGATGTGCCTTGTGCTTAGAAAGCCAATCCATCCCGAGAATAAGATCAATATCTGAGTTACCAAGAACAATTGGGGAAGAAAGGAACTTGTAGTCACCCAATGTGATAGTAACCTCAGGGACGCAGGTGTTAGCTGTCATCTGCTTGCCCGGTGACACAATTTGCAAGGAACTTTGCAGATACTGATAATCACACTCATACTTTGATGCAAAAGGTTTAGAAATGAAGCAATGCGATGCACCCGTGTCAAAAAGAACTTTTGCAGGAATATCATTAACAGGAAGGTTACCCATGATGACATCTGACGAGTCCTCTGCCTGAGCTGCATTCATCAAATTGACCTTGGCATGCTTAGGGTTATGCTTGACCACAGCTGTACTTGCCGATCTGACAGGAGGAGGAGGAGGAAGACGCCTCTGGTTGCGACACTTGTTGGCATAGTGACCCTTCTATTGGCACTTGTTGCACGTGACCTCAGAAAGCGGACGGTGATACGGAGCACTCGATCTTGGAGCTTGAGATGAAGTCTTGTTTTGGAAGCCAGGGTTGGGTGGGTGGGAAGAACCAATGCCACCTTTACTCTTCTGCTGAAACGGCTGACGGAACGGAGGAGGAGGAAGCCAAAACTTCTGCTGCTTGGCCACTTGAGTAGTGGAAGAAGGAGTAACATCTCTGACTCGCTTCCTGGAAGCATCACACCTCAACTGAGCAGCCTCTTGCTTCAGTGCCATGTTGTAGAACTCATCGTACCTCAAGGGCTCAAAGAGAACAAGAGCAAGATGGATATCTTCTCTGAGACCACCCCTGAACTGGTATATCATGCTCTTCTCATCAGGCACGTCCTGCTTGGCAAAGCGGGCAAGCTTCTGGAACAACTTGTTGTAGTCATAGACAGACAAAGAGCCTTGCTTTAGATTGCGGAATTCCTCACGCTTGCTTTCAACCACGCTCTGCGGAATATGATGAGCTCGGAAATCTCAAATGAAATCATCCCAAGTGATAACACGTCCACCTTTGGAATCCTTGTACTGCTGGAACCATTCTGCAGCTTGATCTTTGAGTTGGAAGGAAGCGAACTTCACAAAGTCCTTAGGCCTGACGTTGCTGCACTCGAAATGCTTACACAGATCCACAAGCCAATCGTCAGCATCGGTTGCCTCAACACAATTGCTGAAAGTCTTTGGCCCGTTAGCAAGGAACTGGTTAAGTGTAGCAAAGTGACTCTGATTGCTGCCTTGATTCCCTTGACTGCCTTGATTGCGCTCTTGAAGAATTTGCATGATTAGCTGTGTGTTTGCATTGGTTGCGGCCATCATAGCTTGCCATGCCTCTGGAGGAGGTGGAAGTGGTGGCGGATCAGGATTCAAAGTCGTGCGTGTTGGAGGAGCCATCCTGAAGAGGTTGACCACCATTAGCACCTCGACAGATAAATATTGAAGCTGAATCCAATGGAATGAAAATTGCAACATATAGTCTTCACATCCGAACAAAATGAACGAATGCATTCCTCTTGAAATGGTCACATATCCATAAATTGAGAAGCCACGTAGAATTAGGTAGAAGAAGTAAAACAACAAGATACGGCTCAAGAACGAATAATTGGTAAGAAATCCCAATCTCAAACCAATATCCGTGGAAGAAAAACTAGAGCTACTAGAATTCCCACCTATGAAACTCCCGAACCTTTCCGGTTATGCAATCAGGTGTTGGGGATACAGGGGAAGCATAATATCTCACCCAAACTAGCAAATCCTACATCCAGTTGTATCCATCCTTCAACACATAACCAAGAAACCTTCGGAAACCATCTACCTCAACCTTCGAAAAGCATCCGTTATACAAGTTATGGCGATACTCCCGAACTCCCGCCCCAGTACTGGGTGGCGTCGAGGTTATCTCACCAACGAACTGCATAAAAGAGATTTTCGATGTCAGCGAACATATCTCAAGTATTCCAGAATTGCAACGATAAAATTATGACGACAACACCTTAGAGCTCAACTCCCCGGGACACTTCCACTATACCCCTGACAGGAGGCACCAAGACAATGTTCTCATCATAAGCCATCGGAACGATTCCAAGATACTCGCGTGATCCTAAAATTTTTTTAGTGAAATTTGAGAAGAGAAGAGTCAAAACTCTATGTCAGGATGCCTTACCAGAGCGATGAGGAGACTGGGAAGTAAATAGAATTCCTAAACTCTCCGATATATAATTCCTAAATGACTCAAAACATTTTTTTCTAGACACAACTCGGCCGCTAAAAACGATCAAGCAATGGGGCTCCTAAGGTCGGGGAAGGCTCTGATACCAACTTATAACACCCTCGATGCGACTATAGCTCCCACATGTCGAGGCACGACTTAGAGACATAATCGCATTGAAGGCATATGTCGCAAGTTAGGCAATCTTCACAACATCCCTTGTAATATGAATAATACAGGGGGGAACATAGTTGGCTTACACTCGCCACGTCAATCAAGAACATAAATAACATTACATCATCCAAAACATTCATGGCCCGACTACGGCGCCAAAATAAAAGAGAACCCAACATGCGACACGGTCCCAATCACCCCCAACTGGTCACCACTACTGATCATCGGGAAAGGAAATGTAGTATCGCTGAGAGTCCTTGTCGAACTCCCACTTGAGCTCGTACTCGTCACCTGGAGCGGAATCACCTGGACCTGCATCTGGAGTTATAGTATCTGTGAGCCACAGGGACTCGGCAATCTCGCACCCTCGCGATCAAGACTATTTAAGCTTATAGGAAGGGTAAGGCAAATATATGTGGAGCTGCAGCAAGCGACTAGCATATATGGTGGCTATCTTATTCGCAAAAGAGAGAGCGAGAAGAGGAGGCAAAGCGCGAGCGAGAAAATTAGAGAACAACCTGCGCAAACATTACTCCAACACCGTGTCCACTTCCCGGACTCCGCCGAGAAGAGGCCATCACGGTAACACACTCAGTTGATTCATTTTAATTAAGTATAGTTCAAGTTATCTACAACCGGACATTAACAAATTCCCATCTGTCCATAACCGCGGGCATGGCTTTCGAAAGTTCAATCCCTACAGGGGAGTCCCAACTTAGCCCATGACAAGCTCTCACGGTCAACGAAGGAATAGACCTCCTCCCAAGACGTTCCGATCAGACTCGGTATCTCGGTAACTCAAGACACTTCGACAGGTTAAAACAAGACCAGCAACACCGCCCGAATGTGCCGACAAATCCCGATAGGAGCTGCACATATCTCTTTCTCAGGGCATACTCAGATGAGCGCTCCATACAACTAAAACCAAACCTCGAGTTTCCCCGAGGGGGCGCTGCACAGGACTCTAGTTAGGACCAACACTCAGAGGAGCACTGGCCCGGGGGGGGGGGTTTAAATAAGATGACCCGCGGGCTCCGGAAACCCGAAGGAAAAAGAGGCTAGGTGGCAAATGGTAAGACCAAGGTTGGGCATTGCTGGAAAAGCTTTAATCAAGGCGAACTATCAAGGGGTTCCCATTATAACCCAACCGCGTAAGGAACGCAAAATCCGAGAACATAACACCGATATGACGGAAACTAGGGCGGCAAGAGTGGTACAAAACACTAGGCGAGAGGCCGAGCCTTCCACCCTTTACCAAGTGTATAGATGCATTGAGATAACATAGCAGTATAATGATATCCCAACAAGTAAATAAAAGATGTTCCAACAAGGAACGACCTCCAATCTTCACCTGCAACTAGCAACGCTATAAGAGGGGCTGAGCAAAGCGGTAACTTAGCCAATCAACGGTTTGCTAGGACATGGTGGGTTAGAGGTTTGACATGGCAATTTGGGAGGCTGACAAGCAAATGGTAGGCATCGTAGCATTGGCATAGCAAAAGAGCGAGCAAACTAGCATAGCAAAGATAGTAGTGATTTCGAGGGTATGATCATCTTGCCTGCACAGTTGTCAGAGTTGACTGGATCCTCACAAGCAAATTCAATGGGCTCCTCAGTAGCGAACTCGTCTCCCGGCTCTACCCAAACAAGACAAACAAGCAACAAGGATACAATCAACCACGTGCAAGGATCAAGCGATATGATGCAATGATGATATGCTATGCGGGATGCGATGCGGGATGCAAAATGCAAGATATGACAGGAAATGCATGAACCTGGCCTCAACTTCGAATTCCAAGGGTGCCACTGGAAAGATGAGATGAAATCGCTTGAAAACGATATAAAGAACGCCGGAATCGGAGTTACGGTTTGGAAATGGCAAGCGTTTCAAAATTGACACCGGTCTGCGATTTACAGCAAGTAGGCATCTAAATGCAATGAGATGAACATGCTACAGCTACCAAACATGACAACAAAATGCTAGGCAGGGATGCACACAAGATGCTTAACAAAAGACTAGCACTGAGCTACGGCCAATTCATCCATTATGAGGTTCAAACAAGCATGACAAAAACGCAAATGCAAAACAGATTCCAGACTTAGTGAAATTAACACTTGTCTGAAATTTCAGATCACGAAGCCCTCTTCGGAGCAGCAAAACAACATGATACATGACCTGATTAAGACAAGTAAGAACATGGCATGGAGCTACTCAACAAGCTTAACAAAAGACCCAAAGTGACCTGGGGCCAAAAGGGTTCACAAAATATACTAACGGGCACACGAACATAGCTAAAACACAATCAGTTTTCAGACTTAGTGAAAACTGAGACATGCTGAAATATAAATCACGAAGGCATGTAAACGAGCTCGATGCACTCACCACGGTGCAAGTCATGGCAAGGCAAGCACACATCCATTAAGAAGACACAAAATACAAGCTATACATGGCAAGAACAATGGCATGGCATGCACGGATCAACCACAACAACGCCGGCAAAATCGGAAACGAGTTGACGATCTGCCCAGATTCACCACGAAGCAAAAGTAGAGCTCGATTGACTCAAGCTAGGGTGCTCCATAATTGCAAGCAAAGACATGGATGGATAGGGCATAACATGATTAACAAAACTCCTTTACTGATCATCCTCAAAATAGGCACGGATCACTAGGAAACAAGCTGAACATATGGCATCATGAACTAAATAATCCCAGACTTAGTGAAAACAACTAAGTCTCTGAAAACAGATTTACCGGGTGCCTCACTTTGCAAGCTTGCACAAGTCACCACACATATCCTAAAAATGCATGGGTTGCACATCTGGAAAGAAGACAAAATCCTTAACAAAACATATGAAGGACTCACAGGCATAGCATGCACACAACAATCATGGCAAAAATGACAAAAGTCTAAGATGAACTAGCAGATCTGACAATTAACTCACAAAGCCTCCTTCTAACAGCATTTTGGGCATGAAGATGAACTCAAATGAAAATGATGCAATGGAATGAAATGATGTACTCGACGAGACGAACATTTTGGTATAATATATGTCCAAAACGGATCTACGGATGCAGAGATATCACCGGTCAAAATTTGCTCGAAAAATTAGAGGGAGAGGGAAAAAGTCAACCCTCAAGAATAGATGTAGGGTTTCTCTGCAGGGTACTGTAGCACTTCGCGAAAACCGAGGATGGCCGAGGTTGAAGGAGGCGCCGGGGCCGGATCCGGGGTCGGCCGGCGACGGCGAAGGGCGGTGGGGTCGCCGGATGGGTCGGCGAGGCGGCGGGGTGGCCCGCGGCGGGGGCCGGGCGATGCGGCAATGGCATCCCGCGAGGCGGCGACGGGAGGCGAAGGTCGGGGCGGTCCAGCGAGTTCGCGGCCGGCCGGCGTCGATGGCGGGCGGCGGCGCGGGCTCCTCGGGCGACCGGACAAGAGGAGGACGGCGGCGGCGGGAGCGGGCCTCGGGGGCCGGCGATGGGCCTGCCCGGGCCGGCGGCGCGGAGGTGTTGAGGCGCCACATGGCGGCTTGCGGGTGGACGGGATGCGGCGGCAGACGCGTCCGGCCGGGGGCGGACGTGTCCGTCGGTGGCAGGGATCCTCTTTTTTTTAGGGGGTAGGGTTTCGGGGAGAGAGAGATCCGAAAACGAAGGGGGGTGTATTTATAGGCATAAGTGGATCTAGGAGAGTCCAAATGAGGTGCGGTTTTTGGCCACGCGATTGTGATCGAATGCTCTAGGACATGGAGCAGAGTTTGGTGGGTTTTGGGCCAAATTGGAGGGGTGTTGGTCTGCAACACACACGAGGCCTTTTCGGTCCCTCGGTTAACCGTTGGAGTATCAAACGAAGTCCAAATGATACGAAACTTGACAGGCGGTCTACCGGTAGTAAACCAAGGCCGCATGACAAGTCTCGGTCCAATCCGGAAATGTTTAATCCCCACACACAAAAGAAAGCTAGAAATGACCACCGGAGGAGAACGAAGCACCGGAATGCAAAACGGACAACGGGGAAAAAGCTCGAATGCATGAGATGAACACGTATGCGAATGCAATGCACATGATGACATGATATGAGATGCATGAAAACAAAAACAACACACGGAGACAAATACCCGAACCCGAGAAATAAATATAACTTAACGCCAGAAACGGCAAGAGTTGGAGTACAAATTGGGAAAGTTATATCTGGGGCGTTACACACACACATCCCACGTATACATGTATACCTCTCACACATGCACGTTCAAGGTCTCTATGTCTCCATAAGTAGTTAATTACCCTCAATCCTAACGGCACATCGGATCGTTCTCCTCTTTTGTGCACATAACTTCCGTGTGGATGGGTAAAACACACACTCACACTTAACAATCTCCTTCTAGCTA
>NC_041388.1:51628281-51641059 GCF_002162155.2 Triticum dicoccoides
ACACACACGCAAGCACGCCCCCCCACACACACACTAAGACTCCATCTCTCTCCCTCTCTCTCACACACACAAACTAAGACTCCATCTCTCTCTCTCTCTCTCACACACACACCCCACACACACACTAAGACTCCATCTCACACACACATGCTCTAGGCGGAGCATTTGTTCCTACCACCCTTCATCCAACCTTACCGTATGATGAACAATCAGCTTTATTTACTTGCATAACATGGACAAATTCCACTTTACTTTAGTAGTCAGCAAACTTATCATCTGTACCCTTATAAAAAACGAGTTGGTGGTGATGGTGTGCCTGCCATCTTGTAATACATACTGTATGATCTATATCTGAGGATAGAAAGCAAACTATGATAATCTTACAAAAGATACCCACACCTATCTCCACATCATTATCTCCCGCAACCTCATTGCTTAGCAATTAAAAAAGGAATAAGTCTCTGGAACAATCTAGCATGCATGGTGGCCGCTGCCGCCTGCCGGCGCCGTCCTTCCCCATGCCTCCGCCCATTCCGACTACCAGTCACCACCACGCTCCACTCCTCCTCGCCTTATCTCTCATCTTTCATTTTTTCGATGACATTCTCGAGATACCAGTTTTCCGATAAAATTCTCGAGATATCATTAGTTTTTACACATGGGATTACTCCTGCATGGGTCAATCACAACAGGTGTTTTGTAAAAAATGCATATTGATGTTCCGTGCAATGCATGAGAATCTTGCTTGTAATTATATAACGCAAATCACGAGCAGGAAGTGACATTTTTTTGACACAACCACGTAAACATGGCCACGTAAATCACTAGCTAAAGTAAATACCATTATACTTATATCCCGATGCAAAAGGTTGAGTACATGTCCGAAGAGTAGAGTCGCACACACGCACTCTGTCTCTGAGAATCTCTCTCACACACACACACCAGTTACGTGACGCCCACTTAAGCAGACACGTATGTTACAATTTGTGCACCCGCGGGTACACGTGATGCTGCACCTTTATTTAAGCCGGAAGGCGAACCCAAACAGTAGCTGCATTCATTCCCCTCTAGCCGCCTCTTCTCTGGTCGCCGTCGCCCGGTAGCCATGGGCCGGTCGAAGGTAACACACTCCATCTCTCTCCCTCTCTCTCTCTCACACACACATACGCCATACTCCCGCCGGAGCGGCGCTTTAATATGGAAATTTTAGTGGCCATGCATGCATCTTTTTGTGCTAGCACTCCTATATAAGGGTTGACCGGTCGCTTCCGGCGGACGTGCGCGGGCGGTGGAAGAGGAAGGAGAAGGGAAGCGGGCTGTGGAGTAACGTTTTTTACCACAATTTCCTAGGAAACCGAGTGCAATAATTGAGTAGTTTTGCAAACTACCAGTACTACACCTGAAACGGTTCAAAATCTATACTCCCTTGCCAGCGCGTGCTTCCTGTGTGAAACGGTCAGCGTCGCCCTGGAGCGTCAATGCCGCATTAATGCCCGGCCAGAGCGGAGGCAACCTCTCACTGGCGCCGGCTTTGAAGTGGCGCGACGACCGAGAGAGTGCCGCTTCCCGGTGCACGCGACTGCTCCGCGTCGAGACTGGCCATAGGCCCGGCCTGTTTGGATCCATGGGTTAGAGTTAGTTTGAGCTAGTTGGGGCTCAAATAGCCCTAAACTATCCAAGCATGAGGGTTTAAATTGGAGCAAGTTGCACCGAACCCACCAAAAAAACTATCCCACCCATGAGGGTTTAAACTGGAGATAGTTCTCATTGGGACCACTGAAAAATCACTTTTCTCTCTCCATGAAGTGCATTTATTGTCAATCTAACCCTGTCACCCAAACACCTCTTTGGCTACATTTAGTTCAGGGTTAGACATGAGTTAGTCTAACCTCTAGCTAAGTTAGAGTATCAAACAGGAGCAGTATAGGACATGCAAGTTGCTCAAAGCATACAGGCAAATTCGTACGTGAATGGATTTTTTTTCTTTTTGAAAACGGAACGTGAAAGGAATTTTTTTAGAATGCTCTTGGCATGTCGCTAACATGTGATAGTTAACCGACCTCAATAGACAGCAGAAACGCCAGCCCGCCGCACTTTGATAGAGACGAGGAGGGAGAAGCGATACAGGCTGCTGGATTACTAGAGATAGGTGTCACACGGAAGCCAAGAAATATGGTGATAGAGTGGGTTAGCCATGTACTAGTATGATGTAACTACACTTGGCTGTCGTGTTTCGTACTCTTCCAGTCCATTGTGGAGATCATTGGTTAATTTTATATCGCTGAATAATATTAAATATTATGAGTGCAGACGCTCCACCACGAGGTTCCTTGCTCCTTCTCGGTCATCCGAAATCTATGTTCTTCCACTTTATTTTTTTTTACCTGAGCTTTGTTCATCCTTTTGCCAACACACAAGACATCTAGCATCAAGGTGCGCGTGTTATGCAAGGATCGTTCCATCTATATGAAGAACACGTGGGACTGGAACTACGAGACGAACATGTACCCAGGAGTGGACGTACGAAACTGAGTAATGTAGCGCAATAAGTGAAGTAGAAAGGCACAAATCGTATGAACATGCGTGGCATATAGGGTGTTTTTGGTTGCGTTCTCGTCTCAGCTTAGTTGTTCACTCTTCAGGCATGCTCAACTCAACACCCCTCTTCATGCATGCTCTCTTCATGCATGCTTCTAATGTATTTGTGCTAAACTAGTGTGGACTCATGCACCCTCCGTACACTCTACCAAACACCCAAAAGTAGGTCGAGAAGGGAACTCTTGGGCGGCATTTGTCTCTTACTATGTACTACCACTAAATGTTGTATGTGCAATGCACGGTGATGTTATGGAGTACGTGCCTAAGTACTCTACTACTACTATATTAGTTGGAGGCACATATTAACTTTTATATTTGTTTACGTGTATGCCCCGAGACCTTCCAACTAGACGTGTCTTTGTCTCCATTTTTTGCGGAAAACGTGTCTTTGTCTCCAGGTCGCACTTTGTATCGTTCATACCACTAAGTACTACTACGCGTGGTCTCCGACCCAGAAGTGGAAGAAGTGGAGACGCTCTACCACGCTGTTTTTTTTACGTTGGGCTCTACCACGCTGTTCATGTCCCACTCCTTTCGCTGATGTGTGGGACATCTAGCACGTGCCGTGTTTGGCACCCTTCGTTGTAAGAGTTGAAACGCTAGCATTCATCAGAAATAAAAATTAATTATAAATCGGCAGTGATACTATTTTTTTGCGAACCAATCAGCAGTGATACTATACCTCGATATCGGAAAGAATACTACTCCGTTCGCCAACATGTGGGACGTCGACCATCCTGGTCCACTTGCCATGCACGCAGAACTCCAAGGGAGTCACCCAGGTCATCGTGCCGCAGTAACAATGACTAATGAGCTGTCAAATCACAGGCCCACTTCCCACTTTGAAGTTGCTTGGACGAAGGAACCATCATGACTTCGTTGAATTCCGCTTCTTGAAGAAAACTACTGTACTAGCAGTACTGCTAGCTATAGTAGTTACTACAATAGAGGCCTCCTTTCGTTCATAGGATAGGAATATGAAAATCATAGGAAGTGAGATGACATGCATCTCAATTCCTATAGAGAAAGAGATGCCATTTGATGCTTAGGATAGGAATTTTTCCATTTAGTCTAGGCTAATGTACTGGTAATTTGCTCTAAAAACTGCAGTAGTAACTAGTAGTACTAGTACATGCTCGTACTCAGACACACACACTAACTACTAGTACTACTACTTCTCGCATGCTGGCCAGACACCGTCGTTCTCCTTCCCGGCTTTGTCGGCGACACCCCACCGTGCTTGGATCTCCGCTGACCTCTCCGCAGCAGCGCGTGCGTCCTTTTCTTTCTTGCGGCGGTGGGCCTCTCTTTTCTTGAGTGCTTTCTGACTTTTCCGCTCCCTCTGTGCGGCTTTGGCCGCCTCTTGCTCTACCGCCCATTCAGCCTTGGCATCTTCAAATTCCTCCCACATAGTTGTGAGGTCACGAGCGGTGATGAACTCGGCATGGCGGGATGCCATCGCTTCCCTACCATTTTGTGTGCGGTCGTGGGCGGTGAGGAACTCGGCGCGGCGGGATGCCATCGCTGCCTTACCAGTTAATGTGCGGCGCGGTGGCATGAACGACGCTTGGTGAGAGCTCTGGGGTGGAGTGGCCGGACAACCGTATAGTGCATTGGTTTGTCAAGAGCTGAAGGACAGAAGACGAAGCAAATTTGGGTTCCCCTTCAATCCTGGTCATTTATTACCGAGTAAAATGCATTGGCGGTCATCGAACTTGTCTTGGTAGCTCACTTTGATCATTGTATACGAGATATGGTGATTATACAGTCACTGGCTCAGCGTATAGCTCTGTATTTGTCTAGTTGACCGGTCAAACAGTCCGCATGTGCCTCATCAGCTCGTGTTCTTTATCTATCTACGCGGGCCTACCTGTCAATGGAGAAAGAAATACTATAAAAACCAGAATTATGCTAGAGTCCGGACCGCTTCCGGAGCCCGCTCTCACCGCCCTGGCCCCTCAAGACGCCAGCTGCCCGCCGCATGCATGCATAGCAAGTAGTACTCCTTATGTGGAGGAGAGAGAGGCATTGACAAAGACAAGGAGTGGGCTCTGCAAGAGCCCGTCTCTACATGTGCTCCTAGGTATAAAAAAATAATTCTAAAAAAGGCATAAAAAACAATTGTGTCTTAAAAAAAGAAAGGTAAAAAACATTTGAGAGGAAATAGATAGAGAGAAAGTGAGAAAAAGCTGTAACCTGGGCATTACATGAGGAAGGAGGGAGCGGTGCACATGCCAAGTTCACTGCGCTGCCGTGTTTCACACTCCTCCGTCGTAACAGTGGAGACAATAGCTTTCTTCAAAAATAAACAAATGAATACTCGTTGCTCATCCTCTATATCGGAAAGTATACTTTCATTCGCCGACATGCGGGACGTGGACCATCCTGGTCCACCTGCCATGCACAAAATTATCTTGGTCTACCCCGGTCGTATCACAGGCCCAACCTTTCCCACTGTAAGTTGTTCGGACGAAGGAACCATCATGACTTCGTTGAATTCCGCTTATTCAAGAAAACTTACTGTACCCGCAATACTGCTACCACACGCGAAGACTGGACGGCACTGTACCACGTCATAGCACTGAAACCCACTAGGCCAAACTAGCCCGCCTAGGTCATTTATTTTGGAAAGGAGGGAGTACGTCTCTGCACTGCTATGATTTTGTGTTGCACGGCATATCACTGAAACCCACTAGGCCAAACTAGCCCGCCTACGTCATTGATCGCTAAGCCTACAATTTTAGGAGCTAGGGCTATTGGTCGATCGACGAGGGATAAGTATAAGCGTACCACGAGCTCATCATCCCCAACGTTTCTCTTTGGTGAGTGTTTTGCAAGTACTATAGCTCGCACAGTTGCTAGCCTACTAACACCAAGAATCATCAAACAAGCCCTGCTGATATGATAAACAGTTCAAACTTACATCTAATCATGCCATATATTACATCAAAAGCTGGTGAGGATACATCTGTTTCCATAACTCGGAGAGGGTTCGCATGATTCACTATCAAACAAAAGTAGCAAGATCCGCCCACACAAGACAGTGCACTAGCCCTAAGATGGTTTGATAACACGCATCGTTCTGGTAATTAAACACAGGGCAATGCAAACTACCCTGAAGGATTAGCGCGACCAACTATTTGTTGTCATCGATCTCTCAGGCAATGACCACAGCACAGACAGCGGCATGGGAATCGATTTCTGGGGCGATGTCCGCAGGACTGACCATGACATCGGAATCGATCTCTCGGGTGATGTCCACAGGATGGACAGCGGCATCGGAATTGATCTCCGGGGCGATGCCAACAAGACGGGCCACGACATCGGAATCATCAAGGACGCACTACTAGGGAAAAGCCTACCAGCAGCGAGGGTTTTGGGCCTCTCAGTAGCGCGGGCACCGGTGCTACTAATAAGGCGCTGCAGCTAACGTATAGCAGTAGTGCCGGTTGTCCCATGCTACTGCTATACATGAATAGCTATAGCGCTCTTTGGGAAAGGGCGCTACTAATATTATCTGCAGCGCTGTTTGCTGGGACGCGCTACTGACAATGCGGCGCTACTGCTAAATTTCCCCCCTCGCTACTACTAGTTTATTTATTAGCTTTTTCCTGCATATTTGTTTTGTATTTGAATAGGCTTTATACAATAATCTTTAGCATATCATACACATACTAATGTAATCATAGCATATACATACAATTAGTCTCATCAAATCATGTCATCATCATAATCATCATCCAACACAAAGTGGTCTCTCGTCATCATCTCGAAAATAGCGATACAAGTCTCGAATGATATGCAAATACATCGTCATCCATCTAAACAATGATATACGCGAGAAGAGCTATCACTTTGAGAACATGAGTTCGTATCCCTCTTTCGCATTAGCGTGAACCTCTAAACTAACTACTGTCTATCGCTCGGAAACCGGAAGGGCCTGACACTCCAGCCACTTGTCGTATATATACTCCTGGCATAGCACTTCTTTGCCATCTATGATCTATGCACCTGCATCATCACATGAGTCGATGATATGCAACATATATAGTTGAGCAACAGAAAGAGACAGACTTGGCAAAAACAAAAACAACATATCATAAGCATAAATAACAAAGTTCATCGTACCCCAAAATGCCCTAACTAGAGTGATTTTTGCTAGTCGAGGAGGAGGACGGTTTAATTACATCACAAATAAAGTTTCACCATGCATAACTCAAAGTTTTGTCATACAGAAAGTATGGACTAAACATACACATTGTCATATATCGACAATCACTCCAACATGTCGTTCCATCCATCCAAGTCAGGGAGATAGTCCCCGAGCCTAGTGAAAGGCTTCAGGTCGAGACGCTGAGAGGCTATCCATGTTCGGTCGTCTTCCCGCGACATTTGTCCTTCTCCGTAGAACATCCCTGTTTTTCCGATGACCTCCTTGATGATGATTTGGGCAAGTTCGCGCTGGATGTTATAGAACTCAGCTCGAAGTCGATGATCCTCGATATCTCCTATGTCCTTTGCCCATTGCAGAATATGGGCATCACCGGATCTAGGTGACATGCGAAGGTTCTGGTGATCCCGTATGTACTCTAGCATGTGGTGTAGGACATAGAATCCATCATTAAGAGAATCGTTCGGTTGCTGGATGCAGCAGAAGTCGGTCTTATGGCCGAAGGTGACCCTGCCGCCCCTTCTCTTCTTGTCCCTGACCTCTCCACCCCTTGCTTGGTAGTAAAACATAGCACTGTCGAGAACATCCTTGATGTGGGTGTAATCCTTTTTGTGAATGTTCTTCGACGAGTCCAAGTAAAGAGCGTGGGAGAATCGGGGGTAGAGGATGATGAGGACGGCGCGCCCGCTGCTGCGCAAAATAAGTCCTCAAATTAATTAGCCTCCACCGTGCAAATGAATGATTGAAATCGATGGAAGGATAGCAGCACGGATGACTTACACGGGATGATAAGGCACGAGAATCGCCTCCTTGTCCTTATTGGCGAGCATGAAATTGATGATGTAATCCCTCGCGTATTGGCGGTGATTTGCGCAGACTCCCAAGAAGCCCTCGTGCATGTAGTACGGGTCAGCATCACAGATATGAGATATCTGCTCAACCCTGATGATGTAGTTCATGTGCAAGGCATAAAGGCGGACAAACGTAAAATCCAGCTTCTTCACATGAAACATGTCGAATATGTAATCGAATCAGAGGAAGAACTTATCCGCGGGGAAGCTGTCGATGTACGACATTTGCCGCGGAACGTTAACCACGTATAGTGGGTATCCTGGATCTTTCGAGGCGATGAGGTCTTTCTCTACCCGCAGCACTGATGGGGAACGCAGTAATTTCAAAAAAATTCCTACGCACACGCAAGATCATGGTGATGCATAGCAACAAGAGGGCAGAGTGTTGTCTACGTACCCACGCAGACCGACTGCGGAAGCGTTGATGCAACGTAGAGGAAGTAGTCGTACATCTTCCCGATCCGACCGATCCAAGCACCGTTACTCTGGCACCTCCGAGTTCTTAGCACACGTACAGCTCGATGACGATCCCCGGGCTCCGATCCAGCAAAGCGTCGGGGAGGAGTTCCGTCAGCACGACGGCGTGGTGACGATATTGATGTTCTACTGTCGCAGGGCTTCGCCTAAGCACCGCTACAATATGATCGAGGTGGAATATGGTGGCAGGGGGCACCGCACACAGCTAAGGAACGATCTCAAGGATCAACTTGTGTGTATAAGGGTGTCCCCTGCCTCCGTATATAAAGGAGCCAAGGGGAGGGGGCTGGCCGGCCAAGGAGGGCACGCCAAGGGAGTCCTACTCCCTCTGGGAGTAGGATTCCTCCCCCAAATCCTAGTTGGAGTAGGATTCGCTGAGGGGGAAAGAGAGAGAGGGGGAGCGACCACCTCTCCTTGTCCTAATAGGACTAGGGGAGGGGGGAGGCGCGCGGCCCATCTAGGGCTGCCCCTTTCTCCTTTCCACTAAAGCCCATTAAGGCCCATACAGCTCCCGGGGGGTTCCGGTAACCTCCCGGTACTCCGGTAAAATACCGATTTCACCCGGAACACTTCCGATATCCAAACATAGGCTTCCAATATATCAATCTTTATGTCTCAACCATTTTGAGACTCCTCATCATGTCCGTGATCACATCCGGGACTCCGAACTAACTTCGGTACATCAAAATGCATAAACTCATAATAACTGTCATCATAACGTTAAGCGTGCGGACCCTACGGTTCGAGAATAATGTAGACATGACTGAGACACATCTCCAGTCAATAACCAAAAGCGGGACCTGGATGCCCATATTGGCTCCTACATATTCTACGAAGATCTTTATCGGTCAGACCGCATAACAACATATGTTGTTCCCTTTGTCATCGGTATGTTACTTGCCCGAGATTCGATCGTCGGTATCCAATACCTAGTTCAATCTCGTTACCGGCAAGTCTCTTTACTCGTTCCGTAATACATCATCTCACAACCAACATATTAGTTGTAATGCTTGCAAGGCTTACGTGATGTGCATTACCGAGAGGGCCCAGAGATACCTCTCCGACAATCGGAGTGACAAATCCTAATCTCGAAACACGCCAACCCAACATCTACCTTTGGAGACACCTGTAGAGCTCCTTTATAATCACCCAGTTACATTGTGACATTTGGTAGCACACAAAGCGTTCCTCCGGTAAACGGGAGTTGCATAATCTCATAGTCATAGGAACATGTATAAGTCATGAAGAAAGCAATAGCAACATACTAAACGATCGGGTGCTAAGCTAATGAAATGGGTCATGTCAATCAGATCATTCAACTAATGATGTGACCTCCTTAATCAAATAACAACACCTTGTTCATGGTTAGGAAACATAACCATCTTTGATTAACGAGCTAGTCAAGTAGAGGCATACTAGTGACACTAAGTTTGTCTATGTATTCACACATGTATTATGTTTCCGGTTAATACAATTCTAGCATGAATAATAAAGATTTATCATGATATAAGGAAATAAATAATAACTTTATTATTGCCTCTAGGGCATATTTCCTTCAAGCACATCGTCATGAAGTCTCTTTAGATCGCTGAATCTGGCCCGTAGCGCTGTTGCAGGGATTGGTTGACCGGGGATATGCCATTTATCCGCACCGGGGATATCTATACGGTCCTGAAGCCGAGGCTGCTGGATCATAGAAACAGCTTTTTTTCCTTTCCTCGCTCTCTTCCTAAACTTCTTTACTACCGGAAGGTCGTCCATAATATGTTGAGATGGCAATTCAGGCACCGACACATGACGCACAAACCCTGAGGAGGCGCCAGTATAGACATACTGTTCAGCAGCGCCATCGTCGTCCTCATCCTCATCCATGGCGACGTCATCAGCGACTAATGGAGCCTCCTCCTTACCCCGTCCGCTATCACCCAACCCGAGACCGGACGATAATTGGGTAGGTGGGGTGTTGATGTTCATACCTTGCTGAGGCTGCATGCTCGTGGGTGTGCTCCCGGCCGCCTCCAGACGAAGCAGACTCTTTGGCCACAACAGGACCCACCCAGCATTGCAACAATCACCAAGCCGCCGCAGTGTCTCATCGTCATCCTCCAGTAGTACTGGAGGAGGCAAATTCTCGTGGCCTGATTTGACACTGGCCACAGAAACCTTGAAGACGTTCGGGGGGATCGGCCGGCTGTGGAACAATGGTTCCTTCGGCTCCATTATCGTCGCCTTCCCCACGTCCACCTTCTGGTCGCCGATGGTGTACAATATGGTGCACGGGGTTTCGTCGGCCTGCAAAGAAAAGTCTGCGACGTGAGACATCCGAAAGGCAATGAAAACGAGAGATTATACATTTATATTGAGGGGGGCCGGTGTGATAGATACCGTGAGGGCGTCGAGCTCAGCCAAAGAAGAAGCACCGCCTAGCACGTCCGGTGCGGGAGCAGGTGCAGCTGCAGGTGCTTGTGCAATGCTAGTCGAGTTGCTCCTCGCTAAGAAGTCAGCAAGGGGAAAGTCCGCTGCATCTTTTTTTGGATTTTGCCTGGTCCAATTGAAAACGGCCGGAACCAAGGTAGTAGAAATATCTAAAGCCACCTGTTTTGTGGCAGCTACCGCTGTTGCGACTGTCTCATTTGATTTCTTCTCAACTGCAATCTCAACCCTCTTGTCGATGTTTTCTTCATTTAACCTCCGTCTTTCCTTTCTCTCCTCCGTGATCTCACGGTAGTACTTCTTCCACGTGGCGCCGTCTCCGACACCGTGCACGCATCCATACGACGGTCGAGTATCCACTGGTTGTTGTTTCAATATGTTCAACGCCCGGTTGAATGGAGTGTCCCACTTGGGCCTCGCCAATGCCTCAGACGGCGAGTCGCTTTCGGCCGCAATCCTGTGCTGCTCTCTCTGCAAAAGGCACAACGATCGTTTACAAATATGACTAATGTGTGAAGTCGAATTGATCAGAAACTAAAATTACCAGCAGTCTCATGAACTCCATAATGACCGGTGTTGTCTCGTAAACCTTTTTCACTGGGTCCCAACGGTGCCGGGCCCTGAGGACGTCACGCTCCTGCGAGACGGTGAACTCCGCCAAGGGGTCTGGGATGCCCAGACTCGCGGCTTCCGTGTCCTCCTTGGCCCATTTGGACCTCTTTCCGCCGTAACCACAGCTTCCGAGGTGGTGGCTCCCAATGTTCCTCTCTTGAAGCCCCTTCATGTACTTAGACTTTTTTTGGCATCTTCGGCCTCGCAAGCCTCCTTGAATATTTGAAACTGCTCTTCCGTGATTGTCGGATTATCCTTTACAATCTCAGAGTAGGGTTCCTTCTTGTCGATGATCCTTGCTTTCACTTGATTTTTCCAGGCGGCCAACACGTCGCTAAACTTGGTCATGGCATGTTTGTTTATCTTCTTCATTGTCGGGTCCTCATCTGGATCTTTATAATCCTTCTCATTCCGGCCCGGGAACAAGAATATCTGGTGAAACTTCTTTAGGAGGGAGCTCCTCATATTTTCTATCTTCTGTAGTTTCTCATCGTTGATGGTGGCGGTTGTCCGTATGATGCAGCCTATTTGATTGTCGTAGCATCGACGCGCTTCCTCGGGCGCCGTTGGCTCAAAATTGCCGTCGTCCACCTCCGTGACCACCACTCTAGTAGTCTTGAGTTTGTTAGGAACCCGTTGCCTCTTTGCTTTTGGTTCTACACCGGCTCCGCTCCCTGAGGCAGCGCCGATCTCGATGCCGGTCTGAGTCTGAGCGCCGGTCTCAGTCTGAGCACCGGTCTGCATGTTGGTCTCAGTCCCCGATGCCACCGGTGGGCCTAGCAATAACATCGGTTGATCATCGGTAAGGCTAAAAAATTCGTCTGCCGCCCGGTAGGCGTCGTCGCAATCACCAAAACCCTGTCCTTCATCGTTGCTAGACATGTTTCCTATGATTAAATCTAGTCAATTAATTCTAGACATAATAAAATGAATAATGACATAAAAAGGCCTATTGTTTTGCAGGAATGTTGACTCCTTCCTGGTGCGGAAAATCACGGGCTCTCGATATGTCCTAGTTTGTAGCACAAGTCATGCCGAAATTCATGGAAAATTTTGGCATGAGCTTTGCTAAAAAGTGGACAAATTGAGAACCTGAAATTTGCCGGAAAGGAAATGAATCAACATTCCGGCAAAACATAGGCCACTAAGCATCATTCCCTGCAAACAGTGTCCAAATATACACGAGCAACCACATGTGCAAACAGTGTAGAAGAAAATTCATTGAACTACTAATAGAACAAAATTCAGTTAACTTTAGTGCTCTATAATGATGAAAGGAAAAAAATTCAGTTAACTACTAATTTCATTCATTTAGGTTATTCATTTAACATCACCTAATTAACCTACTGTACCAATACTACTAGAAGCACTACTAACCTAATTAACCTAGCAAAACTCTAGTGCCCTAACTGAAAAACATCTACTTAACATCTACTAGTACCACTATTGCCCTAACCTAATTAACATCTACTAGTATCACTATATACTATACAAGCAGCATCTACCCTAATTAAACCCTACTGCCCTAACTAACTTTTGTTGTAAACCAAATTTTTTGCTCTAAACTAATTTTTGCTCTAACATCTACTACTTAACATCCTTTGCTCTAAACTAAATTTTTTGCTATAAACAAACT
>NC_041388.1:51641382-51654136 GCF_002162155.2 Triticum dicoccoides
GCTCTAAACTAAATTTTTTGCCATAAACAAACTTTTTCTCTACTAATTTTTTCTCTAGAATGCAGAGAGAGATGAGTGGGGGAGGGGTGGGGGACTTACAAAGAGGGGAGAGACGGTGGCGGGGAGGTGCTCGGTGATGGAGGCAGGGGCGGAGAGGGCGGGCTCGGGCACGGGCAACGGCGGTCCTGGGAGGGCTCGGGCGGCGATGAGGTGGAGGGCGCTGACGGTGACGTCGAGGGCGGTCTCGGGCGGCGGCGGTGAGGTTGAGGGCGGCCTCGGGCGGCGGCGCTGAGGATGACGGCGGCCTCGGGGGGAGACGGTGAGGTTGCGGGCGTCCACGTCGGCAGGAGACGGCGGCGAAGTGGGGTGACGGCGAATTGGGGAGACAGCGGCGAGGGCGAGGGATTTGGGGAAGAAGTGGTGGCCGGGGGGCCGGGGGGAAACCGCTGTTTAAGTGAAACATAACGGTAGCGCGTTTCCGAAAATGCGCTATAGCTAAGTTAGCTATAGCGCGGTTCCTGAAACCCGCTACTACTATTCCTTTCTCCTTTTTTCCCTTTTTTCTTTTATTTTTATTTACATTTTATTTTTTCCTTTCTCCTTTTTCTATTTCTTCCATTTTCATTTACTTTTCTACTTGTTTTTCACTTTATTTTGTTTCCGGTAGCAGCAGCGCCTTACACGTAAGCGCGCTACAGCTAAGGAGAGTAGTAGTAGCGCTGGGCCAGTATACGCGCTACTGCTAGGTTGGGCTAGCCATGCGTGCCCAGTTCAAACATAGCAGCAGCGCTTTTCGCCAGTACGCGCTACTGCAAAAGTCATAGCAGTAGCGCGGTTTATTTACGCGCGCTGCTACTAAGTAGCAGTAGCGTTTGATTTTGTATAGCGCTACTGGTAAGATTCTGTGTATAGGCTTTTCCCTAGTAGTGACGTCCACCGGCACCTGCACAACCCTAACATATTAGCAAGCACATTGCAAATAATCAAAAACCACAACTATGGTAATAAGCCATTATTTTTTACCTTGTGCAGCTCACCGGGGGATCTCATCCCTCCGGGGGCCATCTCCTTGTTCTCGATGGGGGCCATCACCTTGCCAGGGGAATACTGCTTCTCAATGCGACTATCTCCTCAAACTCGGTCTTGAGCCTCACATAGGTGGCAATCAGAGTTCCTGGGGTAGGCACGGCGGGGCCATTGCTGTTCTTCCAACTTTTTTTGAGTTCATCCACCAACGTCCTCAACTCTTGGGCCAGTGCTTGTTTCTTGGAATTCTCCGTCTCCATGGGTTGGCCCGCCAACATGGTCAACTCGTTGGTCGGTGCTCGCTTCCTGGAGATCGCTGTCTCCAGTGGGTTGTCCGCCGGCAACTCTTTGCCTTGTGCTCCAGGATCCATCAATGAACTGACTAACAAAAAGCAATCGAAAGGAAACCACAATCGCAATGAAAATGGGAAAAGAATAGGATGTGAGAATCAGTCGGTGCTTCACAAAAAGAAGATTCTTGGAATGAAAATATAGCAGCATAACTGATTCGCCCACCTTTCCTTCGTTGGTACAGAAGAAAAATGGCAGAAGTGAGTAGCCTGGAGTGAGGTTTTCTTCAAGAAAGGGAAGAAAGGGCTTGAACGAGCGTTCCAGTGAAATGATGGTTGATTCGTCCAGTCCAACTTGGAGGCCACCTTACCACTGCTGGTAAAGGTGTGTGTTTTGTGATATGATGGGTCATGACGGCCACACCGGGGTGACAGATGAGTCTCGACTGTAGCACCTCGCTGTGATTTGGTGGATGGCACGCGGGCCTGGATGCTTTGAAATGTCCCGCATGTAGATAGAGCGGCTAGTCATATACTCCCTCCTTTCTGGTTTATAGGGCTCAATTCAAAAATTTCACCAACCAAGGTAGATGGTGAGTGGTGGAATCCTTTTTGTAATTTGCAAAAGCACCCAATTAATGCTCTTGTTTTCTTCAAAAATGTATGTTTACCAATGTATTAATTGCAATGCATGCATGCATAAAATACATGCATTGGTCAATTTTCTCTTAATACCTGCATGCAATTATTTAATGCACCTTGGAATATGAACTTGTGATGGGGAACAACCAAATTGAGCCTTATAAAATGAAAAAACTAAGATTTTGAGATAAGCCCTATAAACCGGAAAGGAGGGAGTAGGAGTGCTCAATGTTGTGCACCGCGACCAAGGCGGAGAGGAAAATGAGAGAACTACATAATTAATGCATGAGTTTAATTAGGGTAGTTTTGTAAAGTACGAGATACATTTCTCCAATCACAAAATGCCTTGGTTCATGAGATTTGAGATTTGAGCCCTATAAACCGGAAGGGAGGGAGTACTGCACACGGTGTAGTCTAGTCACTTGTTGAAATCTCTAGAAAGGCAAATACTCCTTTCTGGTTTATAGGGCTATACTACTCCCTCCGTCTAGGTGTGTAAGTCATCTTATGAAAACCAAATACGTAGTCCCAAAACACTTAGGTGCGGTGCATTAACTTCTACCTTGTTTCTTGTTTCTTGACATATCAACCAATAAGAGATGAGAGGTGTGCATGCTTTTAATAACTTGCAATGGCTAGTTCATTGCATGCAATGCTATTAATTAGCAAATAAACATTTGTGACCCCAGGAGGAAACGGTGCTAAGCGCGTGGACCTATGTAGAATGAGTATCAACCAATGGATAATGGAGTTTAATTGTTAAACAATAGCAATTTTGTCTCATGCAAGAGCCTGGCTAGTACTCCAAGGAACCGCACCACGCGAGCGTTCGCAACTGCCACATTCGGATTGCGCTTGGCTCTTCGCCTCTTCGAGAAGACGAACAATGATGTTACTCCTACTTGTACAGTATCGAATCCACTGCTGCATGTCCATCCACCTCGTGCGGGAGGGATAGCGTGTAGCGAAAGCTTCTACTTACTGCTCCTGACTTTGCGTCTATGATAGGTGGGCCCAACAGGTGGTTGGCCCTCCTGTCATGCAGCCAAAGGCAGGTGCAGTTAAGGCACCGGAGCTCAGTCCGCGAGGGAGAGGGCATTGTAGTAATCAAATTTCTCGGTCTTGTACGGGTTGATGAAGATAGGGGTTGCTTGCTTGCTAGGGTTGCTCACTACGTATATATAGGCCGGAGCCTCCGCGCTTCCTTGCTAGGGTTGCTCTATTCACACACTCTCATCCTCTCCAGATCTAAACAAGATAGGGGTAGTAACACTGTCTTTCTCCCTTCAAAAAACACTGGCTTTCTATCCTCACCGCTGGTTACAGATCCGGACGTATCCCCCTCCACCGGTGAAGGGGAGGAGGGGCAGCGTTTAGGCCGTCATCGACAGCGAGGGAGGAGACCCACTGCCGGCCGCACCGTTATCTCTGGCCGAGCGCCGGCGCGGGAGGTCCTCCGATCCCATCATCGTTGCCTATGGGCGGATCCGGCCTCCCGCCGCCCACCTATCCACATCCCGACGACCTTCAGGTATATCTTTGTTCGAAACCGCCTTAAATCTACTTCCCCAGCTCGCTACGTCGCTGCATGTGCATCATTTTCTACCTCTCAGCCCCTCTCGATCAGATGGTCCAACGTCACATATATTTTTTCTATTGTTAGAGGTAAAGCTACTTCATGGAGTCGAATCTTGTACTACTTGGTTCAAACAAGAAATAAAGTGGGGGTGGGGGAATTTAGTATGTACATCGGACTTGGTACAAACAGGAAGGAAAGGGGGTGAAAGTAGTACAGACTGGTCATCCAACCGGTCTCTTGGTCGAAAAGGGAAATACAGGGGTAACAATATACACAGTGGTATGACCAGGACTAGATTTGCTATCCACACATAGGAGTAGGTGGCTAGAGTGAACAAAAATGGGACCAACCCAGATTTGTTTCTTGGATGTTTGTTTCTCGGGGCAACAAACTATGAATCGCCACTTTATGCCCCTGTTTACGTACATGGTGCTGGACTGCTGGTACACCCACTGTCCCATGCCCTTATACCAAATATTTAGGCTCCGTTTGGAATAAAGGGGCAGAAAACATAGGTCTTGATGAAAATAGAGGAATAGGAAAGGAATGTAGGTATAAAACTATGGAACAATGAACCGGAGGAAACTCTCAAGAGAATGTGTTTGGATGGACTACGAAATGTACAGATTTGTTTTTTAGAGTAGCATTCTTAGCAGTATGAGATGCTATTTGTTTATTCAGCTGCACAGTGACTACTCTTGTCCTCACCTCACGTACCACACATAGGTTGATTTTTTTATTCCGGCAACACAACACAGCAACCTGTCTAACGCATGGCAGCGAGCGCCTGCCTCGGGCTTCTGCCCAAAAAATGAGCAGCGCGTGGATGTTTCTAATCCTATGGAATCAGTACTACCAGACCAGCTTTCCTATGAAACACTATTCACCTTTCCCGTGTTCCGAACGGTTGGAAGGGAAAGAATACCATAGGAATATGTTCCTACGAAAATCCTGCACCAAACCTGTGAACCGAACGCAGCCTTAGTTGTTCTTAATCTAATGTCCCTGGTAAAAATGAAGCCATGCCACTGTTATAAGCCATGACAAGTTTAGCCAAATGTTTTTGCATGTAATTGTTTGAGACTCTGACTGTTTCCTCTATGCCTTTTTGTGCAAACAGGGATATCCAATTCACCTGGTTGCTGTTGTGACCTTTTGGTGCACTGCACAAAACTCTTCTTAAAAGAAGTGACTTTTGTGTTATTTAACTGGAATGTCAGAATGGAACAGTTGGTTCATTTTGGTGGAACTGCACAAAGGGAGATCTGTGTTCCAATCCTCATCATCCATATTGGAGCCATAACCTTCCTTTAGGTAAGAATGATATTTAATGCATGTGTTCATCTCTATTTTCCGACTGCCATGAGAAAATAATGTTGTTTTTACTAGTACACTTGTACTCCCTCACTGACAAAACCAATTCTGAATTAGAAGGCCAATCATGTACTTGGTTTCACCAACTGGTGAGGAGAAAGAGAAACAGAGCATGAAGAGGAAGAGGAAGAAGAAGAAGAATAAACAGTGCCAAGGCGATCTTGCTAAAGCCAGAGGCCTCAAGTCGAGGCCATTCAAGGGCTCTGGCAACGACCACCTTACATGTGAGACGATCCTCCAGGGAGCCCTTCCACTTCTGCTGTCTCACTTAATTAATTAGGAGTACTTAAGTACCACTAATTTATTACTGCCTAATTTTCCTGTTGGAGTTAAACAAATCTTTAGTAGGACCCTATGTTGAATCATGTACGTGTGTATGTTTGTCTATGGAGGTGAATCATGTGGTGGAGCAGGGAGGGAATATTATTAGTGTCATGACATAATAGTGCTATTGTTTTGCATGTCAATTTATTGCCATTGGTTCAATGAGGCAATGTTTTGCGTATTATCCATCATGAATTTGATGCTACTGGTTGAGTAATATGCTAATGTCTTCCTATCCTTTCTCACTAAGCAAATGAAGGTTTCACCTTGTTCCTACTTGTGAAAACAGGGATCATGTTGTGCCAATCATACATTAAATGGAACTACACAAGATAATACAATGAACTGTATCCCAGCCAGTGCTTTAATTATGCTGGAAGTTCTTGATAATCTTTCGATATAATCTTAGCACTGGTAAACAAGAGTGATTTCAACCATACATTTGAAGTGCACAAAAATATATACTATTGTGTGATTCCAGTGAGTGCTTTATCATCTCTTATGGGACTACATGAATAAGCTTTTTTTCTCAGGCTGGTACGGGCCTAAGGCCTTCATCCATATTAGTTTGTTGTCATCTCTATTTGTATCGTGCTACTGTCATGAGAAACTCCTTTATCTTTGCACATTAAAGTTTTGCAACCTATGATAAATGGCAATGCTTTGAGTGTTTTGAGCTAATTGGCACTGATTAAATAAACTAATACCTCTCTTTAAGCAAGACTACTATGTTGCTAACTTTACCCATTAAGATAATGAGGGTGCTTCTATTTGTTAGTGTATGTTAAATAAACTAGTCCCACTATTACAGTAATCTCACTCTCTCAATATATGTGCCAATAGGGATGCTTGATTTTGGTGGAACTGCACAAAAACTTTGGGTGCTTCATTGCATCGACAGCTTCCGACCTTTCCTGTCAGTCGCTAAACTCCACATGCTTTCTTCCTTTGTTGTCAGTTGCTTGGCTTATCTCGGCTTCCAGTCAAAGGAAATAGTAATTGATATGCTACCTCACACAGGTTGGTACTGGTCTTTATCCTGATTATTGTGCCTGTCATATGTATTGGTAATTTGGTATTGTGCTACTGTTTGCCGATTTCATAAAGGA
This sequence comes from Triticum dicoccoides, assembly GCF_002162155.2. Classification (NCBI taxonomy): domain Eukaryota; kingdom Viridiplantae; phylum Streptophyta; class Magnoliopsida; order Poales; family Poaceae; genus Triticum; species Triticum dicoccoides. The sequence continues at coordinate 51,647,727 of NC_041388.1, forward strand.
GTAATTTGGAGCCTGAACTCGCAGGAAAATCATTACATCGGGTGATTTTAGTAGAACTGCACAAAATGATCAGATGTTGACAAGAAGTGCCTATATTCATTCGAGTATCAACCGGCGTCAACCAATTGTCAAACTCCAAGTGTTAGGAGAGTGAACACCAAAAATATTGCTTGGTGCATAGCCCAGAAAAACGTAGTCCAGTCTTTGGTCCCAACTTGTGCCTTTTGGTTATCGGCACATATGGTAGCGAACTATATGGCATGGAGTCTAAAGATTCCAGACAAGTTGGTTGACGCTTATATTCATCTGGCACTTAATCAGTCTGCACGCCAAGGATGCTCCATTTCAGTTGAACTGCACAAAAAATTTGGGTGGTTCATTTTCTCAACCGCCTCCTTTCTCGTCTGCAATGTAGAATTTTGGCGAGATACAGGACCAAGATGAGCCAGTAAACTGGTTGGATGAAAGTAGTGGCCAAGTTGCTCAAACCTCCCTCGGCATGAGGCCACTGTTTGAGGATAAACCAACAAGCAAAGTTCAGATTGTCTGTGCTGCCTCTTATGTACTCGAAAGTTTACTCGTACAAGAACTAATTTTAGCAAGAAGTACCTCCGATTGAACACCATTTACCAGTCCGTACCCTAGGTAATTAAAGTTCGTCCATGGATCATATTGGCTGTGATCTGAATCATTTGGATGCATAAACATACTGAACATGTGTATATCTGAATCTTTTTGTAAATTATGTATGAATATTGTCGTGTGATCTATCAATCATTTGGATGCATAGATATGCTGAGCTTGTGTATATATGAATCTTTTGAGTTGTTGATTGTGAATGTTGGCTATGGATATGAACGTATCCTGTGAACTTGAGTTTGATATGAATGTTTACCTTTTCTGTTGTTTTTGTGTGTGAACTTGTTAGTATGCCTACTCTGGGGTATAAAACGCAGGTCTCTTATAAAAGTAATGCCGTGTCCAATTTATGTTTTCCCTTCTAACCACATTATATATATTTATATTATTACTATTATCATATATTTTATAGAGACTTATATATACATTATAAAAACATCCCAACTTATAAAAGTAAATGTTTAACGGAAGTTGGCAAGGAAAATCCTGGTTGTTTTTAACTCACGAGCAAGAAAAATCCTGGTTGTTTTTGACTCACAGGCAAGGAAAATCCTGGTTGTTTTTGACTCACACGCAAGGAAAATCCTGGTGATTGTGAAGATTTTAAGGACCAATTTCATAATAATGCGCTCATTTTTATTTTGAGCAATAACTCGCTAATTTCTTAATTATATATATAAAAATGTGCCTCTCCGGTTTATTCTTTGATATTAATTGCTCCTTCTAACATAACATTATACTTATATATAACGAGCCCACCTAATACGTGTATTTCAAGGAAGTGCAAATGGGCTGGGATTTCTTAGAAAATATAAATGGGCCTAATTGACGTGAAATTATTTGTTCACCCAGCCCAGCAATGGACTGTACATTCTAAAAAACAAGGGTTAAATATATGCCACATTTTTGCAGGCTGACATGTGGGCCAATGGGTCGCAGCCTACGCAGGGCGTTGTCAACTTGGTCAACAAATGATTGTGTCATCCACAACCATTGGATTTATATCCAACGGCTGGCATGCACCTTCAATCTCTCGTCTTCTTCCTCCAGCGTCGCCGGGACCGCCTGGTCCGGCCTCCAGCGGCTAGCAGCTCTGCTTAGCACGCATCGCTGTGAAGTGCTACCCCACCGCCGGCCAGGCTATCCCTCCACCCCTCGACACCTCCTGTTATTCTCCATAGACTACAGCGCCACGCCGCAACAGAACCAGTTATGACCCTTCTCCTCCTCTCAATCTGCGACTCCACTGCCGCGTTTTCCCATCTACGAGTCGTTCCCGTCCGGGGCCTCGCCATCGTCCACCGCCTCGCTACATTCGGTGCGGCCTGGTCAACAAACGAGAGTCATCGGAAGAGGACTTTATGTGGTGAGCCTGACGGCTGGGACCCACGAGGTCCATGGTCGCACGCAAGGAAAGTTCCTCCTTATTAAGCTGGAAAAAATGTTTCCTCCACCTGACAGCTGGGACCCACCGGATGTATCTTCGCATGGAAGGAAGTGCCTCCTTGTTTTGTGAAAAAAATTATTCATCCCGCTGACAGCTGGGACCCGTCAGATTTGGTGACTGACTTGTGGGCCTACTAAGCGGACGTGTACAATCAATAGTATATTTCGTCTGTTTGCTGTTGCTGTTGTTTTCAATGTACAATCAGTAGTATATTCCGTCTGTTGGTTGAATAAATGTGTTTTTAGAACGACAAACACAATGTTTCGGAGGTCGTTGCACGGTTCGATCCTTTAATGCGCCATACCGTACGTAACACATACTATTTATCGTACAGAACACATTTTTTTGAAACTCGGAACACATTTCCACTTGTTGATAACATGCAGCCTACTGATGAAGGCCCAATAGAGAAGCCCATAATTAACTAGAAGGGAGGCTCTCACATGAATCCGGCCCAGGTACATGCTCATGGTCCCCTAAACATAAATAAGTAAATAAATAAATAAAGCTAAATGCTCATGCACCAGTTCTTTGGGAAAATAGCTAGCCCAGTATTTCTTTTTGAAGAATACCCAAGCTAGGCCTATTTGTTTTCTCCGAATTACTGGGCTGCAAATCTTTCAAGACGAGGAGGGATGCATTCTGGACTAGCTTAAGAGTATGGTCAATGTCTGTTAATAGTAATATCAAAAGTGGTTGAAAATTCCAAAAAATATATAGCAAATGGGATATAAGTTTCTTTTTTTTTGTTTTTGTTCTTCACTAATATCTTATACGTATTTAATTGGATTTAACATGACATAGTACTAATTTATTTTTAAATTTGTTTTACTATGGCTATTAATTTTTGGATTAAGAATATTTCGTTCCCCAGCAAAAATTTGCGAATTTTCAAAATTTCCCACATATCTAGTTAATTTTTTGACCCTGGTACTGACCAGAAAATGGCCAGTAATTCTAAAAATGGAAAATGGGCTGCAATAAATTCCATATGAATTATAAAATGAGTAAAAATATATATAAATAATAGCAAATGGGCTGTACACGCCACGGATTTCGAGGCTGACTTGCTTACGAAAGGCTTTGTCAGTGAACACACGATTCTAGCAGCAGTTAGTGTTGGATGTCCATCCAACGGCCGACGTGCTTCTTTAATCTCTGATCTTCCTGCTCCAGCCGCCTAAACTAGCGCCGGCGGGACTGCCTGCTCCCTCCTCTTGTGGTCCGCTGTGATGCCGCGCAGGCTTCCCCGGCCCACCCTACTCCCTCCGCTGGCCTGGCCGCACGCAATCAACTGCCTCCTTATTACGCGAAAAAAATGATTCCTCCCACTGACATCTGGGGCGCACCGGTTGGGAGGCTAACCTGTGGGCCTACTAAGTTGACGCGTACGCAGGGCTTGCCAACTTAGTCAACAAACGATTCTAGCAGCAGTAACCGTTGGATTTGAATCGAACGGTCCTGCTGCTTCTTCAATCGCTGCTCTTCTTGCACCAGCCGCCCAAACCAGCGCCAGGGAGACCGCCTGCTCCTGCCTCCAGTGGCCAGCTGTGCTGCCGATGAGGCCTCATCACCCCCTACTACTCCCATCGCTAGCCAGGCCCTGCAGCGACGGCAGCCTCACACCGCAGCCGAACCAGTGAACCCTCGTACTCCTCTCCGCGTGGGCATCCACTGCCGCGTCTTCCCCGGCTTCATGTCGTCCCCTTCCTAGGCCTCGTCGTCCACTGCCTTGGTGCTCTTGGCGCGGCGTGGTCAACGTGGTCAACGACATTCCATCGGAAGAGTATTGTACGTGGAGAGGCTGACAGCTGGGTCCACGGCCACAGCCCGGTTTTTTTGTGATTTGCCAAGTAAGTCGCTTTGTCAGGCCTGTTGGGCTGCAAATCTTTCAAGACGAGGAGGAGAGCTTTCATTCGGCTGGCCGAGAAAATGGCCCATCAGTAATTAGAAATGGGTTGTACATTTTTAAAACACATCAAACCGGCAATTAGTTTCAAGTATCTTTTTTTCATTTTGAGATTTGAAATTACATTAATTTTTATGTGTGGAGAATTTGTTGGATTTTATATTGATATACATTTATTTTTAAAATCAGTTTGAATGTGAGTCAAAATTTCGGGATTAAAAACAGTTCGGACCGCACCGAAATATGCAAAATTTCGTATAATTTTTTAACCGTGGCCAAAATATGGGTTGTAATGCTAACAAAAAGAATATGGGCTCCAAAAAACATTAATAATTAGCAAATGGGCTGTAAATTATTAGAAATAATGGCAGATGGGCTGTATGTTGTTTCCCACAGATTTGAGGCTTTCCTAAAAAAAGGTTGACGCACAAGCAGTGACTGTTGGATGGCCATCCAACGGCCGTCGTGCTTCTTCAATCTCTGCTCTTCCTGCTCCAGCCGCTCAAATAGGCGCCGGCGGGACTGCCTGCTCCCTCCTCAACGCGGTCGGCTCTGCTGCCGCGCAGGCCTCACCGCCCCACTGTACTCCCATCGCTGGCCTAGCCATCCCTCTACTCACCCACACCTGATGTTATTCTCTGGCGACGGCGAGGCCTCGTACAGTCGAAACGTTCCCCCCGCTGTCAGCTCAGACCCACCGGAAGTGCCTCCTTATTACGCACAAAAAAATGAATACTCCCCCGGCTAGCTGGGACCCACCTTGGTGGGAGGCTGACTTGTGGGCCTACTAAGTTGACGGGGACGAAGGGCTTTGTCAACTTAGTCAATATGAACGATTCTAGCTCCAGTGACCGTACGATGTCCATCCAACGGCCGTAGTGCTTCTTCAACCTCTGGTCTTCTTGCTCCAGCCACCCAAAGCAGCGCCAGTCGTGTCCCCTGCTCCTGCCTCCCGTGGCCGGCTATGCTGCCGCGGAGGCCTCACCGCCCCCTACTATTCCCACCACTGGCCAGGCCGTGCGGCGACGGCAGCCTCACACCGCAGCCAAACAAGTGAACACTTATACTCCTCTCCGCGTGGGCATCCACTGCCGCATCTTCAGCGGCTCCATGTCGTCCCCTTCCTAGGCCTCACCGTCATCCACTGCCCTGGTGCTCTCGGCGCGGCATGGTCAATGTGGTCAAGGAACGACTTCCATTGGACGTGGACTGTACATGGAGAGGCTGACAGCTGGGTCCACGACGGCAGCAAGGAAGTGCCTCCTTATTACGCGGAAAATAATGATTCCTCCACCTGACAGCAGGGGTCCACCAGACGGGCCATCGTATTCCGCGAAAAAAACGTTCCCCCCCTGAGTGGTGGGACCCACCAGCTACACCTTCGCACGCAAGGAAGTGCGTCCGGGCAAAAAAACGATTCGCCCCCTGACTGCTGGGACCCACCAGCTACATCTTTGCAGGCAAGGAAGTGCCTGATAGTCGGGACCCACCTGGTCGAAGCGTACGTAGCGTTGTCATTCTGGTCGCGAACGCGTACGTACATATATACTGGTGGATGTAGAGGCGCGCACGAGTCGTAGTAGAGGCGGCCAGGGTGCAAGAAAGAAAATACGGCCACATATGTGTACATACGGGCGGAGTCTCGAATGCCTACTCGCGCATACGTACGGCGAGGGCTCGTGTACATGGCTGGGTCGGAATGGAGAAACAGCGTCATCGTCCTGTTCATGGGTCGGAATGGAATGCGTGGTCGTGTTCATCGGGAGGGCTTGGACGGAAGAGGCGATGGAAACGAGGCCTGGCGTACCACACAACGGAGGAAACAGACCTCCTACGGTCGAAACGGGGGTCCTGTTGATCGAGAGGGTTGTGGCGTACCGCAAAACAGAGGAAACGGACCTCCTACGGTCGAAACGAGGGTCCTGTTGATCAGGAGGGGTGTGGCGTACCGCAAAACGGAGGAAACGGACCTCCTACTGTTGAAACGGGGGTCCTGTTGATCGGGAGGGGTGTGGCGTACCGCAAAACGGAGGAAACGGACTTGTGTTGGAGCGCTACGGTCGAAATGGGGGTCCTGTTCATCGGGAGGGGTGTGGCTTACCGCACAACGGGACTCCAGGGGATACTGTTCATCTCCACCGTCGACCCCCTCCAGCCTCCACGAGCTACTGTTCATCCATCGTCGACCTCCTCCAGCCTCCACGGGCTCCTGTTCATCCAGCCTCCACCGCGCGCTACTCCACCGGCTACTGTTCAACCACCCCTCCATTGTCTACTGTTCATCCAGCCCTCCACACCATGGGGTCCTGTTCAACCACCCCTCCACGGGCACCCCTCCACCGTCTACTGTTCATCCTGCCCTCCACACCACGGGGTCCTGTTCATCCACCCCTCCACGGGCACCCCTCCACCATC
>NC_041388.1:51654521-51712815 GCF_002162155.2 Triticum dicoccoides
CCGCAACGCTCACTGTTCATCCCATCGATCGGCTTCAGTTAGCAGTAGTAGCCAAGGAATCGCTCGATCGGGTTCAGTTAACAGCCATCGATCGATCGCCCGGGTTCAGTAACGTGTAGCCTGCAATGCAATCGCTCGGGTTCAGTTAGAGCCCAACGCCTCGCTTAGGTTTAGTTAGAGCCAACGCCTCGCACACACGCGCGTACGTGTACGAGAGAAACGCGCATCGCTCGGCCCCCGACCTCCCACCGTAACCGGGAACTCCTCGAAATTTTCCTCCCCCTCGCTTCTACCACGGTTTTTTCCTTCATGGACGGCCCAAAGAATGTTATGCAGCTGCGTCTCCGGCCCGCTCAGGACGAAAAGCCCATTTTCTGTCATAATTTTTTGTCATAGAAGTAGGAGCCCACCACATATATGATGATACCGGGTTTTGTCACAATTATCGTCATAGAAGTGTCATATGTATGACAGAAAAAAAATTCGTTCAGCCCAAAATGTCACGGATGTGTCTTTTTTTTGTAGTGTTAGTTATGAAGAAAGCAATAGCAACAAACTAAACCATCATCGTGCTAAGCTAACGGATGGGTCAAGTCAATCACATCATTCTCTAATGATGTGATCCCGTTAATGAAATGACAACTCATCTCTATGGTTAGGAAACATAACCATCAGTTATTCAACGAGCTAGTCAAGTAGAGGCAAACTAGTGACACTCTATTTGTCTATGTATTCACACATGTACTAAGTTTCCAGTTAATACAATTCTAGCAGGAATAATAAACATTTATCATGATATAAGGAAATAAATAATAACTTTATTATTGCCTCTAGGGCATATTTCCTTCACTAATATCTCCTCCCTTTTGGAGGAAAGGCTGCTGGCGATTTGTCAGCCGGCCTCAATTAGTAGAGGAGTGGGACGAGTAGGAGGGGGCGCTCGTTGATGGAATAAGTTGGTGCCCCTGATCTTATTTTCGCCGGCGATTAGTTTGCTTTCTTGTGCCGACCTTAACAAACATAGGAGGAGGAGGAGGAGGGGGATTCAAATAAGGTCGATCCAAATAGTGCAGGCGTCCCACCATCAAGAAAACCAGTTGTTGATCCGATTAGCCATGACGAAGAAAAGACGTCATTGCATACGCAATGTAAGTGTTGTTTCTGTTGTGCTTGATTGATATTTGTACTTCACATGGAAGGTTCTTCCTCAAAAGGCTGATTATTTGTTGTTGCAAGTAAATGCATCACAGGAAGCAACTCACAACAAAGACACTGTTGGCTTCGAAGAAGATGGAGACATGCTTAGCAATCTGCCCAATGACCTTCTGCTCAACATTCTGGAGAGGGTGGACACGCTCGATGAAATAAGGGCTTGCGTCCTATCCAAGTGAATGATGATGCTCCCCACCATGCTCTCGCAGTTCTTCCTAACCTGTAGTTCCATTTCAGGTCACCATGTTAGAGCTCGTGTTTACGACGTCAGTGAATTTGTCAGAACCAACACTGTTGTGGCTCATGTAGCGGATAACATCTTGAGCACAAGGAGCCCAGAGATCACCATCAGCAAACTCAAAATAAAATTCATCTTGATGCAACCTGACTGTTACATAATTGGCAAATCTGTCGCCCGTGCCATGGCAACACAGAAGGTTGGCACAGCTGACTTTGAGATCGTAATAGAGAAGATACATTTAATTTTCTCTCATGTCAACCTCCTCGACCATGCAAAGCAATTCAATGATTTTTTCGGTGCTTGTCCGGGTGCATTTGCTGGGCTCAGGCGCCTGTGGCTGCGCAATATGAGGTTTGGTGAACTGGACATACCCAGCATCCTCATCACTTGCAAGCTCTTGGAGTCTTTGTGTTTATCCCATTGCGACTTGGGGATGAATTCTGTGCTGCAACTAAAACATGCTCAACTTACTGAGCTCAAGGTCTACTATGGGAAATTTGAGATAGTTGAGCTGACATGTCTACCAAAACTCCAATGGGTGAGCTATAAGAGGCGGTTCTACTCTGAGAAAGATCGGCGTACGGCACACGGCGGCGCATTAATGACACCCGATCTCGTTTCCTCTCTTGTTTTTTTTATTTTTGCCGGCGTGGTTGGGAAGATCACTATTTTACCCTGAGGCCTGTGGTGGAGGAATGATGGCACCGATGGGCTAAAGGCCCAACGTGTTATTGCAGCCATTGTTCGGTCCTCGAGGTCCAGCTTGTACTATTTCTTTGCTCTCTCTTTTTTCCGCGGTAATACGTGCCTCATTTATATCATAAAGATCATAGTACAAGTCACGTACACACCGGCCTGATGAAACTAAAAAAATAGCAGACCATTAGTCTTTGTACAAAAGAACTACTCACTGCTACTTAAAATAATAGCGTTCCTTTTCCTTTTCATGTTGGGTAGAGTGTTTTCGTACGTACATTTCTTCCTCCTCTTTTGATTTTCCTCCTTATTTACGCAGGTAAATCATCCACAAGATTTTATAAACATTTTTTAGGAGATCCCACATGGCATTTTATATTTGTTGTAATAACATAGTTACATCATTCGATAGTACACCAGCTAGAAAATGCAGGTGGCTCATTCTTCCACACAACAGTTCTTGAGTCCGCTCATTTACTACCAAGTAAATCTGCCATCATATTGGCTTCCCAAGGGCAGTGAAGAAACTTAAAAGAATGAAAATTACGAGCTAAAGAGGTACATTCCTCTTATATTGCCGTCGTTGGACCCAAAGAGTAGTGGACTAACCGCTCTTATATTTCTTTACGGGGGAGTACCTCTTAAATAAAAATGATAATATAGTTGTATGTATCCAAATCAATCTATTCAATTCGTTTTGATCTGCAAGCTAATATGGCGATAACCTTTTTAAGAAATTTAAGATTCATACAAACTTTTAAGGGGAGTGTACCGAAGCAAAACTCTTAATAAATGTGTATGAATTTACAAAAAATTCACAGATTTATAAATGCGTTCAAGAAATTTTAAAAATGATCTTGAATTTTAAAAAATCTTCATGATTTACAAAAAAGGTTAGGAAATTCCAAAGTCTTCCTGAATTTTAAAAAATATTCATGAACTTCCAAAATGCGCAAGAAGTTGAAAAAATGTTACTTTTTCCAAAAGTAAATGAACTTAAAAATATGGTCACTAATTCTACAAAATCCTGAATTAAAACCAGGTTCTTTAGTTTTTTATAAAGTTCAATAATTTTTAAAATGTTAAGGAATTTAAAACTGCTCCTGAATTTTAGAATATATTTTTCAATTTAAAAAATAATTTTCAATTTTGAAATATTAATTCAGTATATTTTAGAAATATTCATATAAATTTGAAAAGACAATGATGAATTCTAGTATTGAACCCAAATTTTTAAAAATATTTTTTCAGAAATTAGGAAAATATAAATTTAAAATGTTTGCTAATTTAAATGAATGTGTATTGAGTTCAAAATATTCCCGAATTTTATAAAACTATTTGCTAATCAAAAAAATTGTTGATTAAAAAGGAAAATTGATAAAATAGATGAAAACTAGTAACACCAAGATATAATGCACAAAAAAAGTAAAAAATTGACTGTGAAAAGAAAGAAAAGTGTCGCATTGGGCCAGAGCCCCCCCATTCAATTCTCTCAACGCCGGCTGGTGTTGCCGGTGCTCGAACGCGACACAAAGAGGGCTGGTGTAGTAACTGCGAAGCCGTCGCTCGAACATCGCTCGCTTGCATCATGTTGGTTGGTTGGTTGACCAGTTGACAATTGACTTTTGAAAAAAGTTCATAAATTGTAAATCTAGATAGAGTTCACAAAAAATTGATAATAAATCACAAATTTAGAGAAGTTCATGAAATTTGTAAAAAGTGCATGAAATTTAAATAAATTAGGAATTTTTTTAATAAATAGGAGGTAATAAGTTCATTCATCTAAAAAATCACAAATTGGAAAAAAAAGGTTCATGAATTGAAAACACACGGTCTAAAAAAGTCATGAATTTTAAAAGAATCACAAATTTGAATATAGTGCATAGCGTTGAGCACCATGTTTAAGTAGAGATTACAGCGGGTAAGAGAGAGGTTACACCACTGCATAGAGGGGGGAAGAGTTGGTGATGATGGCGGTGAAGTTGTTGGTGAAGATTGTGGTGATGATGATGGCCACGGCAGCGTTCCGGCGCCACCGTAAGAGAAGGGGAGAGGGGGGCCCGTCGTCTTCTTCTTCCTTGACCTCCTCCCTAGATAGGAGAAGGGTTTCCCCTCTGGTCCTTGGCCTCCATGGCATGGGAGGGGCGAGAGCCCCTCCGAGATTGGATCTGTCTCTCTGTCTCTGTGTGTTTCTACGTTCTCAGATTCTACCCTTTCACCGTTTCTTATATTACCGGAGATCTATAACTCCGATTGGGCTGAAATTTTAACAAGATCTCTATCCGGACACTAGCTCTCTTGCAGTGAAAGAATGGCATCAACCGCCTTACGGTGTCGCCACGAGGGTCAGGGGCGCGCCTGCCCTCCTGGGGGGCGCCCCCTGCCTCGTGGCCCCCTCGGGCATCGTCTCGCATGGATTTTTCTTCCCAAAAATCATATATTTTCCAAAAAAATCTACGTCATTTTTTATCCCATTTGTACTCTGTTTGATATGGATATTCTGCGAAACAAAAAACATGCAACAAACAGGAACTGGCACTGGGCAGTGGATCAATATGTTAGTCCCAAAAATAGTATAAAAAGTTGCCAAAAAGTATATGAAAGTTGTAGAATATTGGCATGGAACAATCAAAAATTATAGATACGATGGAGACGTATCAATTCCTGGTAAGTCGGCATATCCAGTAGCTAAGATATCTTTGGAGGTTGCCTTTGGAGATGACCATGATTCCAGATCTGAGACTCTGACCTTCGAGGTGGTTAAAATCAAAAGCCCTTACCATGCTATGTTTGGGCGGCCGGCTTATGCTAAGTTCATGGCAAGACCCTGCTATTTTTATTTGCAGCTTAAGATGCCGGGTTACAAGGGTACCATTACGCTGCATGGGAGTCGCAAGGTGGCCTTGGAGTGTGAAGAGGGCGACTGTCGGTGTACAAAAATAGGGGCGCATCTTTGTACCCCTTTTCCTGTGCACGGGCAGTCAGAGCCGCGCCCACAGCCACACCAAGCAGAACGAGGGAGGTGAGCCAAGGTAAGATCGAAGCCCAAGACAATCAAAGCAATGCCAAGGCCAGGACCACAAAGAGTAGAGGGACGAAGCAGGTTCCCCCGACAAGACCCTTGCCGGGTGGCCCCAGCGGCCCCTACAAGACTCTTACCGGGACAGCTCGCCCCATGCCAATAGAGAGAGTCACCCTTGAGCCCACGGCCCCCAGTACCATCATCAACATGGGGCCAGGGCTCGAGAAGGCACCCCTGTGGTGGCATAAGGACCTTTGTGAAGACATATTCAAGATCAGATTAGAAGACGACGATCCTCGGCAAGATCCCTGCCAAGGAAGGCCACCAGATCCACGGCAAGATCCTTGCCGGGGACGACAACACGCCATGGCGAGACCCTTACTGGGCCACCCAGCAATGCCCTTGTCGGTGTCAAAACCGGCGGATCTCGGGTAGGGGGTCCCGAACTGTGCGTCTAGGCGGATGGTAACAGGAGGCAGGGACACGATGTTTTATCCAGGTTCGGGCCCTCTTGATGGAGGTAAAACCCTATGTCCTGCTTGATTTATTCTTGATGATATAGGTATTACAAGAGTTGATCTACCACGAGATCGGAGAGGCTAAACCCTAGAAGCTAGCCTATGCTATGATTGTATGTTGTCCTACGGACTAAAACCCTCCGGTTTATATAGACACCGGAGAGGGTTAGGGTTACACAAGGTCGGTTACAAAGGAGGAGATATCCATATCCGTACTGCCTAGCTTGCCTTCCACGCCAAGTAGAGTCCCATCCGGACACGAGACGAAGTCTTCAATCTTGTATCTTCATAGTCCAACAGTCCGGCCAAAGGATATAGTCCGGCTGTCCGGAGACCCCCTAATCCAGGACTCCCTCAGTAGCCACTGAACCAGGCTTCAATGACGATGAGTCTGGCGCGCTGTGTTGTCTTCAGCATTGCAAGGCGGGTTCCTCCTCCGAATACACCACGGGAAAATTTGAATATAAGGATAGTGTCCGACCCTGCAAAATAAGTTCCCCATACCACCGTAGAGAGAATAATATTTCCACAAATCTAATCTGCTGACTTGCTTTGGCAACATGACATTAAGCCATGGCCCGGTGATTATTCGAACCATTTTTCTTCAACCAGCTCCGCACATAACGCGAGGCGGTTTCTTGACATGTCTTGTCAAAGCAGAGATCGTGTTCCCCTAATTACGGGATTCTCATCAATACGGTCGTGGGTAACCCAACCGTGCCTATGACTCCTAGATTTTAGGCAAGTCTCAAACGGCAACTAGGAGGACGCTTGATATTCACCCTCTTTATAACGGGACAAGGCTTTTACTTTTTTCCCTCCCGTGCTCAATCGAATCCTTCCCCCGCCGCGAGTTTGAACACCCAAAGCCCAGGTCAGGTGCTTTGGCCTTCAATCATGTCCGGATCTAGCCTTCAAGGCTGGTGGATGCCCTCCTCCGTTACGAAAGAGGATATCAAGAAGTTGAGGGAGGCCAGATACCTGACCGCCAAAATTTTGCATAGGCTGCCCACCCGAGGGCAGGTCATCCCTACTCCCGAACCCGACGATAACGTCGTGTTCGTCTCCCACTTCCTCCGAGGTCTAGGCCTCACTCTGGATCCCTCCGTTAGGGGTTTGATGTTCTATTACGGGCTAGATTTCCACGATCTAGCCCTAGACTCCTTTCTCCACATCTCGACATTTATTGTTGTATGTGAGGCCTTCCTTCGCATTACCCCTAACTTCGGCATGTGGCTCAAGACCTTCGACGTGAAGCCAAAGATGGTCGAGGGGCAGCACGCAGCGTGCGGAGGCGCATTAATAAGCAAGATCGCTAGAGCTTCATGGTCAAAGGGTTCCTTTCCAGAGGTGTCCGGATTACGGCAATGGGAGTGGTTTTACATCATAGCTCCCAGAAGTGCCAAGTGGGTGGCTGCCCCTGCTTTCCGCTTGGGCCCTCCACCACAACTGATGTCATGGATTAGCAGAGGGCTGAGCTGGGGTCCAGCCAAGGACGTGCCTATACTGCAGAGCCGCATTTAAGATCTCTTCGAAGGAGATTTCAGTCTGGTTACGGTGGTGCAAGTCATGCTGGTTTGTCAAGTCCAGCCTTGCAAACGCCGGCCCCTCCGCATGTGGGAGTTCAACCCAGAAGGGTCGTGCACTATTCAGAATTTCCTCGGCCTGACGCACGAGGAGATGTACAAATCATTCTTCAGACCCCAAATAGAGTGTCCGGATACTACCGAGGACGTGGGCCTGAGCAGCAACCGTACCGCCGACAAAGTAAGTAATCCTTTAGCCGAACAGACCGTCTTTCATTTACCATGACGTCATTCTGAGAAATCGCTCTTTGACCAGGACTGGCTAACAAGGGCGAAGATGATTCAGTGTTCGGCCCCCCTTCCTGAGGGTTTGGAGAATCCGGTACTAGAAAAGATGCTCGAGCTAGCACCTTGCCCGGAGCCCTCAAAGGAAGATAAAGGGGGGAATAATGAGGTCGAAAGCGTGCCCCCGTCGCTACCAATTCCAACCGAGGGGATGAGCGCCTCCGTGAAGGAGGATAACCAAGGGGAAGAATCTGACCTTCTCTCGCTTCGGGGAAGGAAGAGGGTCCTGCCTTGGAGGGTGCTCTTGCCGCACAAAGTCCGCGCGAGGATCGGCCCTCCAACAAGCTGTAAGTAATCAAAAAGTACTTTAATAGTGGAGATATACTACCTTACCTCTGAGGAAAATAACCGAAGTGTTTATCTTGCAGTTCGGATCTTAGTCCTTCTCAGCAGAGCTCGTCTTCGGGGGATCTTCTTCCGGAGATGATGGAGAGCGAAATGCCTCCCCCGGACTCCCCCGCTCAAGAAGTGGGCGACCTTGAAGTGTCGTCACGGAGGGCCTCTCCAGATCCGGTGAGGCCAGAAGATAATCCTATAGTCACCCGAAATCCCCAGCGTCCGGCTCTTGAAGAGAGCAAACAAAAGAGTCCGGCACCGTCTGGTATGCGGTCGGACGTACTAAGGGAGCTGTTGGAGCGAGCGGCCATCTCATAAGAACACCGTACCTTGATGGGTACAGTGATGGAAAGAATCTCGTTCACCGAAAGTGGATTGCATGAAGCCTTTATGAGTCTACTAACGGGCTTTGAGGTACGTGAAATGATATACTTTTTGATAGTACCGCATATTTTTAGGTGTGCCCTGTGTAGATAGTAGCCCCTGAGACTCTGGTTGTCGTCGAGAACGGCAGCGAACAGAGGATCGTAGTCCCAGGTAATAACCATACCGCTCTATGTGCAGGTGATGGGAGCTCCGGTGGCTGGCCCGACTAATGAGTTTGCCAAAGTAAAGTGGCAACTGGATGCGGCAGATGCCGACATCGAGCTTGTTGACAAGCGGCTTGACGAGGCACAGGGTAATTGATGTTTTCTGGTGAATGTCACATAGGAAGAGCAGCGTAACGCCAGTATATTTAATATGTTGTGACTGCAGATGGAGCTGCCACCGTGGAGACCTTTCGGGCGGAACTTGCCCGAGCCAAGGAACAAGCAAGAATTAGTAATGCGGCCATTTTAAAGGCGGCCGAAGAGTTAAGAGCCGAAAAGGCTGCACATTGCGAGAGCAAAGATAAAATGGCCAAGATGGTTGTAAAGTTAAGAGACACTGCCGACCGTTGCCAGTTCCTTGAACAAGAGAACCGAGCGAAGGCAACGGACCTCGAAAAGGCCACGATGACAGCCAAAGACACCCGCTCTGCCATGAGGGCAAAGAAGGAAGAGTTGCGTGAAGCTGGTGATATTGTGGCTGGGAAGCCCTTTTTGCTGTGAGGAAGTTCGGAGATCCGCGGTATGCCCCTCTGGATCGGCTGTGGAGTTCGGCAAACGCATATCTGGATTTGACGGCGAGTGTTGTCGATGCGGCCGAATACTTCCAAGATCAAACAGATCGTGAAGTGGACAAGCTATTCTGGTTGCAGTTTGACGTTCCAGAGCGTCCGCTTCCACTAACTGATTGGCTTGCCGAATGGGCCGAACTCAATAGATTATCCGGACTTGCCATGAGGTCCGTCGTAGATCATCTGTGGCCGGAAAAGCCGAAGCCGAACAACTATTTCAGCTTAGTGCAGCAGTTCCTTGGTGCGGTGCCGCGCATCAATGCGATGAAGAGGTCAGCGTGCATAGAAGTCTCGTGGATGGCCCTTGCCCGTGTCAAAGCATACTGGGCGGAGATGGATGCTACCACTGTTGCGGCGTAGGGTTCGGCCATAGGCCGAGTGGCTGCCGAGCACTATTTTGAAGAAGTTCTTGAGGGTGCTCGTTTGATAGAGGCCCAGTGCTCGAAGAATATTATGTTTGAGTGACATGTATTCCCATTGTAAAAACAATGTTTTTATGAAATTTATCACGGCTGTATTTATACTTTTTCCCGAAAGTAATATGATGCCTCCTGTGCGGCCGTTTATGTATACATGTGTATAACCTAAAAGATTGCAGTCGTCGGCTTCAGCCCCCACGCATATAATGCGGGGGGGTTCGCAGAAGACGCGTATTCACACTTAATCCAACATCTTGGTCCTAATAAGGAGGTGATGGCGCAGCGAACTAGGTAACCGGACTATAATGCTTTAACACTTTCACTTAGCCATAGGAGTTTGACAGTGGGGCTACTATATAGCCCTTGGTGGCTCCGCACTCATCCGAATTCGGGGTGCGTACATGCCTGGCCGGGAAACGGCCCTTCGTTAAGGCGGAGGAATTCTAACATTCCGATAGGTCATCAAGTGGTTGACTAGTCTCACGCTATATCATGACAATCAGTTTTCGGCTTTCTCTACTGAGGTGCTCATCCGGATGAACCAGGGCACAATCGCAGTAGTTCTCCTGGTGCCGCCTTAGCCGATAGAGCGGAACGTAAGGCAGCAAAACACAGGAGCCGGGAAAACCCAACATTTGACCAAAGACATGATTCGGAGCTGAAGCATATAAGGCCAAACTCGCGACGCCGAACACTCCCTAAGGTATTCGGTCTTTTATGGTATAAACCGGGCCTAAACAGTGCCCTTTGTAAGAAGCCCCTGGTGTCCAGGTACGTGCATTATTCTGATGTGGCCACATGCCAAGACGTCAGCATCCTTCTCAATAGTACTGAGAATCCGAGGGATGTGTATCAACAAGAGACAGTAAGAAAGGTTTACGCAGGGTCTTAATCTAAAAAGAGTCCTTGGAGCGGGTCCCTGCTGCATGTCTGCGCATGTGTCTCCATTGTGCCGTATCCTGGACAGGTGTAGCGCGATGGTCATCTGTAAAACAGAGGAACTTAGGTGAAAAGTTGTCGCGCGAAAAGGTAGGTTATATTAAAGAAATAGTGTAGAATTCAAGATGAGTAAAAATTGCCACTTGTCTGCGCGCGTTGAGCCCCTTGTATTTGTAATAGGGGTGTGGCCATCAAACTTGTATGAATTAAATATAGTTGCGTCGGACTCGTCTAACCATGTCCATAGTCTTGACGCCCTATCGAATGCTTTAGTTGGTGAGGCTGTTTTAGTGTGCGGCTGCCAAGGCAGCCGCACTCTCTTCGGCGCACAGGGATCGCTCAATATTTCCATTTACTGTAATGATGCCACGTGGACCGGGCATCTTAAGCGTGAGGGAAGCGTAACGCGGTATTGCATTAAAGCGAGCTAAAGCTTCACGTCCAAGTAGTGCTTGATAGCCACTTTGGAACGGAGCAATGTGGAAGGTTAAATTTTCGCTACGGAAGTTATCAGGGAAGCCGGATATAACCTCTAGTAGCAGGGAGCTCGTGCAATGAGCCCCTGGGCCTGGCGTTACTCCTTTAAAGGTAGTATTGCTGTGGCAAATTTTCGTTGGGTCTATCCCCATTTTGCGGATTATGTCCTGATATATCAGGTTTAGACTGCTGCCACCGTCCATCAGGACTTGTGTGAAGTGGTATCCGTTAATTATTGGGTCTAATACCAAGGCAGCCCATCCTGCACGCCAGATACTTGCTGAGTAATCCCGATGGTTGAAAGTGATCGGTTGAGACGACCAGTGGCAGGACTCCGCGGTGATAGGCCCTTGGGCATATTTCTCTGGGAGTGCCGCTTTGTTTCTCCCCTTGATCACGTGTAACACGTTTACTGTTTTGACTTCTGGTGGAAATTTCTTTTGTTCCCCAGTGTCTTGCTTGAGAGGCTCATCCTCGTCTTCGCTTGGTGTATCCTCCCCCTTGTGTACGGCGTTGAGCTTGCCGGATTGCTTGAAGACCCAACAGTCTCTGTGGGTATGATTAGCGGGTTTACCAGGGGTGCTATGGATCTGACATATTTGGTCCAGAATTTTGTTTAGGATGGACAGTTCATCTCTGGCGCCTTTAGAGGGCGGCTTTTGCTGACCTGGCTGAGAGATTCTGAATCCGGCATTTACTGTCGTGCTCTTCGGGCTGTCTTCTTTATTCCGGCGCTTATTATTTTTGCTGCGCCGTGATTTCCCGTTTCCATCTCTAACTTCGGATGTACTGGGGTCGCTGGTGCTGCATCTGGCTAGCCAGCTATCCTCACCCGTGCAAAAGCGAGTCATGAGGCTTGTTAATGCTGCCATTGTTCTCGACTTTTCTTGGCCGAGGTGTCTGGCAAGCCATTCGTCGCGGATGCTATGCTTAAAAGCTGCCAAGGCTCCGGTGTCCGGACAGTCGACTATATGGTTCTTTTTATTAAGAAACCTGTTCCAAAGCTTTCGGGCTGACTCTCCGGGCTGTTGAGTTATATGACTCAAGTCATCCGCGTCCGGAGGTCGGACAAAAGTCCCTTGAAAATTTTCCCGAAAAGTGTCTTCGAGCTCTTCCCAGCTTCCAATGGAGCTTTCGGGGAGGCTTTTAAGCCAGTGCCGAGCTGGCCCTTTGAGTTTGAGGGGTAAATACTTAATGGCATGGAGATCATCTCCTCGAGCCATATGGATATGGAGGATATAGTCCTCAATCTAGACCCCAGGGTCTGTTGTTCCGTCGTATGCCTCTATGTTTACGGGTTTGAATCCCTCTGGAAATTCATGGTCCAGCACCTCGTCGGTGAAGCATAGGGGGTGTGCGGCACCCCTGTATCTGGGTGTACCGCGTTGTTCGGATGTTTGTTGTGTTGCATCGTATGCTGGAGCGCACTTGCGTGGTCCATAGATGGATCTGGTTGCGTCGTCCT
Source organism: Triticum dicoccoides (assembly GCF_002162155.2). Lineage (NCBI taxonomy): Eukaryota > Viridiplantae > Streptophyta > Magnoliopsida > Poales > Poaceae > Triticum > Triticum dicoccoides. Next base: position 51,666,877 of record NC_041388.1, read on the forward strand.
TTTGATGCGAGCCCTCGCGTGGATTGCGTATTGGCTTATGTGCGGCGTTGTTTGCCGCTCTATGTTGGTCGTGAGGTCGTCTATCCGACCAGATGGCCTTTTTAATTTTAGGTTGCGGGGGATCTAAGGCCTCCTCATCGAATTCAGGTAGCAACTTCCGCTTCGGGTAGCTCTTGGTGGGGTGATTACCGCCGTACTTCGCTACTGTGTTGAGCACTTTACTCCATCTAATTCTGAGTGTGTCTTGCGCAGCCTTGAGCCTTTGCTTCTTCTTTTTTAGACTCCTCGCGGTGACAACGAGCCTTTGATGAGCATTCTGTTTCTCTGGGTGTCTGTTCGGTGTGATGTCGTCTGGACTATTATCTTTGACAGAGTCGGGTTGTTCGGTTTGATTGTCCGTGTTGTCGTGGTCCGGCGATGGTTCACCCTACCCTAACGCTGGGTCTATATGATCGTTGTTTCTGCCAAGGCGGGATTTGGAGCGGCGCTTACGCCGCCGCTTTCACTGCTTCTCGAGGGGACAACCCTTCGTTGCGTCTTTCCGTTCCTCGTCGTCGTCTTCTTTTGGTGTGTCCACCATGTATACGTCATGTGATGAAGTGGGCGTCCAGTGCCCTGTGGGCAGTGGTTCCTGTTCGTCTCCCGCATCGTCGTCCATACCATGGATGTATTCGGAGTCCGAGTCGAGCATGTCGGTTAAGTCATCGACAGTGGCTACTAAGTGGGTGGTGGGTGGGCGGCAAATTTCTTCGTCATCCGTATCCCAATCCTGCCGGACATAGTTCGGCCAGGACTCTCCTGACAAGGAGAGAGACTTTAATGAATTAAGTATGTCGCCAAAGGGCGAGTGCTAAAAGATATCCGCGGAGGTAAACTCCATGATCAGCGCCCAACCGGATTCGATAGGAACGGGCGCAGGTGGTTCGGAGTCCGTGGCCGAAGAAGTATCTGGCAGTTTAACAACACGGCTCTCGTGAAGGGTAAGGTCGATATTCGGCTCGATCGCCATTGGGGATACGACCTCTGTGGCAGGGTCTATCCCGTCCATGGGAGGCGCAACTAGCTTCGAATTAAGGGTCGGAGCGGCTGCCGATGCGATCTCCTGAGCACTCTACGATGGTAGAGCTAAATCATACTCATCGTGACTGTGTGGCGCACAAGGCAGGGGCTCGAATCCGTCGAAGATCAAGTCTCCGCGGATATCGGCCATGTAGTTTGAGCTTCCAATCCTGATCTGATGACTAGGGGCGTAACTCTCGATCTTCTCTAGATGGCCAAGCGAGTTGGCCCGCAGTGCAGAGCCACTGAACACAAAGATCTGTCCGGGGAGAAAAGTCTCACCCTGGACTGCATCGCTATCGATGATAGAAGGAGCCATCAAGCCTAATGGCGACGACGCAGAGGAACTCTCAATGAAAGCACCAATGTCGGTGTCAAAATCGGCGGATCTCGGGTAGGGGGTCCCGAACTGTGCGTCTAGGCGGATGGTAACAGGAGGCAGGGGACATGATGTTTTATCCAGGTTCGGGCCCTCTTGATGGAGGTAAAACCCTACGTCCTTCTTGATTTATTCTTGATGATATGGGTATTACAAGAGTTGATCTACCACGAGATCGGAGAGGCTAAACCCTAGAAGCTAGCCTATGGTATGATTGTATGTTGTCCTACGGACTAAAACCCTCCGGTTTATATAGACACCGGAGAGGGTTAGTGTTACACAAGGTCGGTTACAAAGGATGAGATATGCATATCCGTACTGCCTAGCCTGCCTTCCACGCCAAGTAGAGTCCCATCCGTACACGAGACGAAGTCTTCAATCTTGTATCTTCATAGTCCAACAGTCCGGCCAAAGGATATAGTCCGGCTGTCCGGAGACCCCCTAATCCAGGACTCCCTCAGCCCTCACCAAAGACGCCGGCAAGGCCACCACCAAGCCCATGTCAACCAAGCTCCCACCACCATTCACATGCAGCTGCCAGCCCAACTAGCTGGGCGGGCACCTGCGTGGCAACATGCTGCTCCCAGGCCAACTCTTCAAGTGCTCGCGTGGCGGCATGCAGATCTTCGCGAAGGCTCCACCGCCGTGCCAACTCAGCTACCTGCCTGCCTACATGGCACCACACACATCCCTGGCCGAGGCGCGTGTCGAAGCAAGGAGAAGCGGTGACAGACAGTATGGGCCTCACCCCCGTCCCCGATAAAGCAAGAGGACACCTAAGCGGTGCATTACATGCACCTTGTCCTGTAATACGAGGGATAACCTCGTGCCACTTTAGACCTTTCCACCTCCTGTGTGCCACTGTGGCAACCCCTTTTTCCTATAGAAGGAGGCCCGAGGCGACAAGGAGAGGGATTCGACTCTTTGAAACCACACGCTGACCACAGCTAGTTCAAGAGCTCAAGAACTCTCAGAAATACACCCACCAAAGCAGGACTAGGGTTTTACGCATCCTTGCGGCCTGAACCTGGGTAAATGATCCTTGTGCTATCTACTAGCCCTGCTCTCCTCGCTACCCCGTGCCCCGGCAACCGTAGTAGGGATTCTTGTGATCCCATAGGCGTCGTTTCACGCCGACATCTTTGGCGCACCAGGTAGGGGGAGCAATTTTGAGAATCTGGTCTAGTAGTTAGCCTAGCAGTTCTTCATCGCCATGGCCCCTAAGAAGAAGACGGCCATGGCGGCCGATTCATTGGGAGCCGAGTGACCCACGCTGGTGCGGACGAGAAGCGGATCGGTCGCACACAGGACCCAGGCCGCGGCCCGCGAGCACCAGCATCGCCCAGGCAGTCGGAGCCTGGCGAGCGGCGTCGTTCGCGCGCCATACGACTGGCTACACATCGCCGGATCCAAGGACGGAGCTGGGCCCCCCCGCAGGCAGCACGGGGCCCTCCAGGGGCGTCGCTATGCCGACTCCGGGCGGCGCGGGGACCTCCTGGACGCCTACACCGGCGACAACCACACGTTCTTCCCATGGTGTGCGCGCCGAACAGCGTCACCACAATGGTGACCCTGGGCACCGCCGTGGGAAGAGCCCTGTGCGTCATCGACAAAATGAGGGGGGTCAGCACGCTCACCGAAGCACTGGTGAAAATGGCACGCAGCCGCCGGGTCGTGACGGAGATCCTTCTAACGTAGTTAGAAGTCGAAGCGCGCCGCGATCCACGCAGCTGTCGCCGCCACCCACGCCAGCAGAAGCTTTGGCACGCGCACAACTGCTCCTCGACTTCCCTCCTGCTGCGGAGAAGCTCGACGAGTGGAGGGCCACCATCCGGAGCCTCGTCGTTGTCGCAAACAAAGACGATCCGCGACCGACGGGGCCCTCGGGCCGGCGCTCCACCGAGCCACCACATGCTGGTGCCGGGAGGACCGGGAGAGCTGTGGCCACCGTGCACTCTCCTCCTCCTCACCAGCCGCCGCGGACGTCGGCCCGTCGCGACGACGCTTGTGATAACATCTTCATAGCATCGTCCGACCCGCGGACCCTCCGCGACTAGCACCAGGTCCTTCGGGAGCAAGCTCACGAAGACGCTTGAACCACCATCGAGCGCCGGTGCGAAATGCGTCGCCAGTCGGACAAGCGGGCGGGACCCGCTATGGACCACCCGGCACCGGGGGGCCCGGCGGTCTACCTTATGAGGTGGGCTGCCCGGCTTTTACCCGTGAGCTGAGGCAGTTCCAGTGGCCGTCCCACCGCATGTTCAAGCCCGACGTTGGCGAGAGGTACACCAGCAAGACCCATCCGTCTGAGTTCCTCAGCATCTACACCATCGCAATGCAGGCCGCTGGGGCTCACGACGACAAGGTGCTTGCCAACTATTTCCTGCTGGCGCTCAAGACCAATGTGATGTCTTGGTTGATGCACTTGCCGGTGGATTCCATTTCTTCCTGGTCAGATCTGTGGCATGAGTTCGTTGGCGCCTTCACAGGGGGCTACCAAGCTCATGGTCAGGCCAGTGATCTGCATATCATTCCCCAAAAGGAAGGGGAGACCCTGCGCAAGTACATCCAGAGATTCAGCCGGGTGCAATACAACATCCCCGACATTCATCCCGCTGCTGTGATTAGCGCGTTCCACCAGAACGTACACAATCGCAAGATGCGCGAGGAGCTGGCGATGACCAAGGTTAAGGATGTGGCCGATCTCTACGTTCTGGCCGATAGGTGCGCCCGGGCTGAAGAGGGAAGGAAGTACCCCGGCGAAGACGCCGGCGTGGAAACCGACTCTATTGATGAAGATGCCGCCACTCCGACGAAGAAGAGTTGGCGTCGCAACAGGAAACGCAAAGGCAAGGCCGTGCTTGCCGTTGAGGGATCTAACGACACCGGTGATGGCAAGAAGGTCAAGGCAGACGCCCCCGGCAAGGAGATCGCCGGGTGCTCCGCCTGCCAGGCCCTGGCGGCTACCGACAAGCCAGGAAGCTCCGTCAAGCAATACTGCAAGATCCACCGCACCAAGGGCCACGACCTCCAGAACTGCCGACAAGTCGAGCTGCTTGCTGAGAAGCAAAAGGCTGAGTACGAAAGGCGGGACAAGGAGAAGGACCAGGACGGTGCTGAGAGATCCGGCAAGAAGCGTGGCGGCCAAGGAGGCCTCCCCGGCAAAGACAACCAGCAAGAGAAGCCCGCCTGGGGCCGCAACAAGAAACAAGAAGACGAAGATCACAACGAGGATGACGAGTCTAGTGAGCAAGGGTTCCAGAAGGCTACGAAGGCCATGTGCGTCGATGGCGGCGCCTCGTTGCATACCTCTCGCTACCAGCTCAAGCAGTGGGCGCGAGAGATTACAGCAGCAGAGCCGTCGTTCGGCGCTCAGAAGCCGATGAAGTGGTCCAGGACGCCCCTCATCTTTGACACCGAGGACCACCATGACCGCACTACCGCGGTCGGGTGTTTGCCATTGTTGGTCTCCCCAACAATACGCAACCTCAGGGTGAACAAGATGTTGGTTGACGGCGGGGCTGGCCTGAACCTGATCTCGCCTGTCGTGATCAAAAGGTTGCAAATCCCTGATGGAGACCTCAAGGAAACGGGCACGTTTCAAGGGGTCAATCCGGGGAGGAGCCAGCCAAAGGGAAAGGTCACACTGCCCGTGACATTTGGAGGAGAGTTGAACTACAGGACGGAGAAGATCGTCTTCGATGTGGCCGAGATTCCCTTGCCCTACAACGGGATCCTCGGCCGTGCGGCATTGGCCAAGTTCATGGCGGCGTCACACTACGCCTACAACATGCTAAAGATGCCCGGGCCATTTACCATCATCTCCGTCCCCTACGACAAGAAGGACGCGCTGATCTGCGCCGACCAGCTCTACCGTGAAGCAGTTGCAGCAGCTGCCGTCAAGGCACCTGCTCCTGCCGCTGACGGCCCGGGAGGGAAAAAGGAACTCGGCAAGACCTCTCGCACCCACTCCGGCAAGCGCACCTCCTTAGAGTGTTGTGCTACCGTTGAGGACGTGCCAGAGAACTCTACCGACAAGAGCAAGAGATCCAGAGCCGAGCCGCCGCAGACCAAGAAGGTGCCCGTCGGGGAGGATGGCACGGGAGGGGCCTTCATCATAGGCTCCACCCTCGACAGCAAATAGGAAGGTGCGCTCGTCACCTTCCTGTGGGCAAATGTCGACGTGTTTGCATGGCAAGCGTCTGACATCCCCGGTGTTCCCAGGGAGGTGATTGAGCACCACCTAGTTGTATGTCCCCACGCACGGCCCGTCAAGCAGAAGGTCAGAAAGCAGACTCTGGAAAGGTAGGAGTTCATCATAGAGGAGATCAGGAAGTTGGAAGCGGCAGGTTTGGTGTGAGGGGTGCTCTACCTGACGTGGTTGGTCAATCCAGTAGTGGTGCGCAAGGTGAATGGGAAGTGGAGTTTGTGTATTGATTACACAGATATTAATAAGGCTTGCCCTAAGGACCCCTTCCCGTTGCCGCGCATCGACCAGATTGTTAACTCCATGGTCGGGTGTGATCTGTTATCATTCCTCGATGCCTACTCAGGCTACCACCAAATCTTCATGACAAGAGAGGATGAAGAGAAGACGGCATTCATCACCCCATGTGGTACGTATTGCTTTTTACGGATGCCTTTCGGGTTGAAGAGTGCCGGCTCAAGGTTTGCAAGAGCGGTCCAAATTGGTTTTGAACCTTAGCTCCATAGAAATATGGAGGCCTACATGGATGACATAGTGGTCAAAACCAAAGACGGGCCCACTCTTGTGCAAGATCTGGAGGAGACATTTGCTAACCTGCGCAAGATCAACCTGAAAGTGCAACTATCCCTAGGTGGTTTTGGTAATTCATAACAACATATAGCTCATTGAGCTAATGCTATTCCAAGATGATTATTTCAGGAAAGCTCAATGATTGGCATGGCATGGATGTGAAAGTGGAACCCTCAAAATGCTAAGGACAAATGATTGGCTCAAGCTCAAAAGCTCAAGACTCTTCATTTTATATTTTAGTCATCCAAGATCACATTGAGTCTTTAGGAAAAGCCAATACTATCAAGGAGGGATGAGGTGTTGCTTAATGAGCCTCTTGCTTCATGTGCTTAATGATATGCTCCAAAACCCTCAACTACTTTCCCATATCCACATATGACCTAAACCCTAAGCCAAACTCGGTCATACCGATTCTTTCCATCTAGTGCCACCGAGTTTCACTTGTCATAAGCCACTGCCAAACCCTAGCAATTCGGTTCTACCGATAGGGATCTCGGTCTCACCGAGATGGGATTGCAAACTCTCTGTTTCCCTTTCATAGCTTTTCGGTCTCACCGAAAGAGCGAATCGGTTCCACCGAGATTGCAATGAAAATTCAGTGTTTCCTTTTTGTAACTTTTCGGTCTCACCGAAAGAGAAAATCGGTCCCACCGAGTTTGCCTGACCAATTCTCTGGTTAGCTAATTACCAAATTCGGTCTCACCGAGTTTGTGTAATCGGTCTCACCGAGATTACGTTATGCCCAAACCCTAACCATATCGGTCCTACCGAGTTGCATGTCAGTCCCACCGAAAATCTCTAACGGTCACTAGGTTTACCTTTTCGGTCTGACCGAGTTTGTTGATTCGGTCCCACCGAGATTGGAAAGCTGTGTGTAACGGTTGGATTTTGTGTGGAGGCTATATATACCCCTCCACCTCCTCTTCATTCGTGGAGAGAGCCATCAGAACACATACTCAACTCCAACTCATATGTTCTGAGAGAGAACCACCTACTCATGTGTTGAGATCAAGACATTCCATTCCTACCATATGAATCTTGATCTCTAGCCTTCCCAAGTTGCTTTCCACTCAAATCTTCTTTCCACAAAATCCAAATCCTATGAGAGAGAGTTGAGTGTTGGGGAGACTATCATTTGAAGCACAAGAGCAAGGAGTTCATTACCTACACACCATTTGTTACTTCTTGGAGAGTGGTGTCTCCTAGATTGGCTAGGTGTCACTTGGGAGCCTCCGACAAGATTGTGGAGTTGAACCAAGGAGTTTGTAAGGGCAAGGAGATCGCCTACTTCGTGAAGATCTACCGCTAGTGAGGCAAGTCCTTTGTGGGCGATGGCCATGGTGGGATAGACAAGGTTGCTTCTTCGTGGACCCTTTGTGGGTGGTTGCTTCTTCGTGGACCCTTCGTGGGTAGAGCCCTTCATGGACTCGCGCAACCGTTACCCTTTGTGGGTGGAGCCCTCCATGGACTCACGCAACCGTTACCCTTCGTGGGTTGAAGTCTCCATCAACGTGGATGTAGGATAGCACCACCTATCCGAACCACGGGAAAAACATCCGTGTCTCCAATTGCGTTTGAATTCTCCAAACCCTTCCCTTTACATTCTTGCAAGTTACATGCTTTACTTTCCGCTGCCAATATACTCTTTGCATACTTGCTTGAATTGTGTGATGATTGCTTGACTTGTCCTACAATAGTTAAAATCTGCCAAGAACTAAAATTGGGAAAAGGTTAAGTTTTTATTTGGTCAAGTAGTCTAATCACCCCCCCCCCTCTAGACATACTTTCGATCCTACACAACCTCAAGCTGAACCCTGAGAAGTGCGCCTTCGGTGTTCCGTCCGGCAAGCTTCTCAGATTCTTTGTGTCGCAGCGTGGGATCGAGGCAAACCCAGACAAGATCAAGGCTATTGAGCACATCGAGGCACCCATGCAGATTAAGGATGTGTGTCGGCTCACCGGCTGCGTTGCCGCCATGAGCCAGTTGATCTCCAAGTCCGCCGAGCACGCCCTTCCTTTCTTCAAAATCTTGAAGAAGGCAAGCCCAATAGAGTGGACACCAGAAGCCAAGGCAGCACTACAGGATCTGAAGAAATACCTTTCCTCCACGCCGATACTGGTTGCACCTAAACCACAAGAGCCGTTGCTGCTGTATCTGGCGGCGACGAATCAAGTGGTCAGCGCTGCACTGGTGGCACAGAGGGAGGTCAACGAGGGGGCGACAGTGGCCGTAGAACCAGCGGATGGCAAGCCAAAGATTTCCCTGGCAGGGCCTGGTGCCGGCAAGGCGCGGCCCCCGGCGGAGTCTGGTGCCACCAAGGCAATGCCCGCGCAGTCAAGTGAAGTGGTGCCAAAGAAGAAGATGATGCAACACCCGATTTACTTTGTTAGCTCCCTCTTGCAGGGGGGTAGGTCGAGGTACTCTGGCGTGCAAAAATTGCTCTTCGGCCTCCTTATGGCCTCGAGGAAGCCGCGTCACTACTTCCAAGCCCATGAGATCACTGTCGTCACCTGGCCCATTTGCAACGGATACTGCACAACCCGAATGCAACCGGAAGGATTGTGGAATGGGCCTTGGAGGTGTCAACTTTCGGTTTAAAGTTTAAAATTACCTCGACAATTCAGAGCAGAGTCTTGGCGGAATTCATTGCAGAATGGACCTCGACGCCTGACGAAGAAATCCAGGAGACCACTCTCCCCGGCAAGGAAGCAGATCGCGACTGGATCATGTACTTTGATGGGGCTTTCTTGCTGCAAGGCGCCGGTGCTGGTGTGCTACTCGTCACACCCACCGGAGAACACCTCAAGTACATGATCCAGATGCACTTTCCTAGGGAGATGTCCACCAACAACACTGCTGAGTACAAGGGATTGCTTGCCGGTCTCAGGATCGCGGCAGACCTCGGGGTTAAGAAGCTCATCGTCAGGGGCGACTCATAGCTCATTATCAGGCAGGTCAACAAGGATTATCAGAGCCCATTGATGGAAGCCTACGTAGATGAGGTGAGGAAGCTGTAGGAACGCTTTGACAGTATCTAGGCGGAGCACGTCCCCCGAGCGGAGAACGACATCGCCGTTTACCTGTCAAAGCGTGTCGCATTCAAGCTACCTATGGAACCAGGTACCTTTTTGCTCCGATTAACTCAACCATCTGTCGAACCAGCAGCGGGGCAGAACAAGCGAAGGAAATCAGGTCCCGACAAGTACTTTTCTACCGAGCCCCCTGGGGCCGCCGGCAAGGGTACTACCCCGGACGCTGAGCCTGCCCAAGAGCGACTGGCTCCGACAGGGCGTCAAGCCCTGACCGTAGAGACAGCCGCTCTCATGGCAGAAGAAATGCCTTTGGTCCTTGCCATCGAGCCCCAGGCTTCGGCATGGGCGCAGCCTACCGTCCACTTCCTCCAAACAGGGGAGCTTCCTGGGGATTAGGAAGAAGCAGAGAAAGTAGCCCATCGGTCTGCCCTATACCAGTTCGTCGATGACGTCCTATACCGGAGGAGGCCAAACGGTGTGAAACTCAAGTGCATTCCCCGGGAGGAAGGATTGGAGCTGTTGGCAGAGATACATGGAGGCATATGTGGCTCCTACATAGGGTCAAGGGCCCTTGCCAGGAAGGCGTTCCGGCAAGGTTTCTTCTGGCCCACCGCCCTCTAGGATGCGACGGCACTAGTAACCAAGTGTGAAGCGTGCCAATTCCATTCAAAGAAGCTTCATCAGCCAGCTCAAGCCCTTCAAACAATCCCTCTCACTTGGCCATTCTCGGTCTGGGGGCTCGATATACTGGGCCCTTTCCCCCGCGCTGTTGGGGGCTTTAAGTACTTGTATGTTGCAACCGACAAGTTCACAAAGTGGCCGGAAGTGGAAGTAGTGAGGAAGGTGACTGCTCAGTCAGCCGTCAGGTTCTTCAAAGGACTAGTCTGTCATTTTGGTGTGCCAAATAGAGTCATCACCGACAACGGGACACAGTTCACAAGCCACACCTTCATGTAGTACATCCAAGACCTCGGCAGCAAGGTCTGTTTTGCTTTCGTGGCACATCCACGGATCAATGGCCAAGCGGAGATGGCAAATGCTGAAGTGTTGCGAGGCTTGAGAATGAAGACCTTTGACAAGCTGCACAAGAGTGGAAGGCGCTGGATTGATGAGTTGTCGGCGGTTCTTTGGTCGATCAGGACGACGCCAAATCGAGCCACCGGCCAGACACCTTTTGCCCTGGTAAACGGGGCAGAAGCAGTTCTCCCCACGGAACTCATATATGGGTCACCTCGAGTGCTTGCTTATGATGAGCTTGAGCAAGAGCCGTTGCGCCAAGATGACGCGATGCTCCTTGAGGAAGATCGTCTTCGGGCGGCTGTGAGAGCGGCACGCTACCAGCAAGCGTTGCGCCTCTATCATAGCCGCAAGGTTCATGCCCGAAGCCTTGAGGAAGGTGACCTTGTTCTTCGGCGGGTTCATTCGGCCAAGAATTCCAACAAGTTGACGCCGAAGTAGGAAGGCCCTTATCGGGTAATACGAGTCACCAGGCCTGGCGCAGTCCGCCTGGAGACCGAAGATGTCATCCCAGTGAGAAACTCATGGAACATCGAGCATCTTCGCAAGTTTTACCCATAAGGCGCGGCTTGCCGGGCCTCCTGGCAAGCCACCTTTTGTACAAGCTTTGCCGACGAGGCATGTGACCCTTTGTACAAAGCCAGGCGCAGACCCTGAGGGAAAATAAATGAAGCGCTAGCGCCCTAAGTTATAGCATGCATGCTAGGTCGAGTCTCTTCCTTGGTTAGGGTTGATAGTGCTTAGCGGCGACTAACCCCTAGCGTAGAGGTCGAGTGCGCGTCTGTCTGTTCCTTTTTTGTCCTCCTTTGGTTCACAGGGCACATGAGCACTTCTGCTGAGCTACTCGGAAAGAAGGAAACGGACCGGCATCCCGACCCCGGCAAGCCAGAGTTGCCGGGGCTGCAAGCACAAGGATCCAACCGCGGCAAGATGAGATTGCCAAGGGCTCTAGGTCCAGATGAGTCTTTTATCCTCTGGCATGCATTTCGGAACCGTACTGGGGCATGTGAAACCTCGCTTTTATCTCTAGGCTGTCGTGCTCCCCTTTTTTTTCCTATACCTAGGGATTATTTCCTAGGTCCGGATTTGGTTGTAGCCGCGACGGCAAGGAGGTGGGACGAGGAGCCTCAATCCCACTTCATCCATGCCTCCGCCAAGAGTGCGAGAACGGTTGAGTGGAGTGGGGGGATGGCAAGGCCTGTTGCCGGGCAAAAAACGTTTATCTTAAAACAATAACAAGGATTCGCTCCTTGTCGCGGGATTTACCCGCGAACGAAAAACCCAGCAAGCATCCCTTTTTCATTAAAAACATCCCATATAGGTACAGTCTGTGCGAGATGAAAAACATGAGCAAGGGGATTACAAGTTTCAAAATGAACAAAGGCCCGCAGGCTTACAAACCAAAAAAAGATAAAGATGCCCATAATCCCTTTCTTATCCCTCTCCTCAGGAGGCAGGTCAAGGAGGCAAAAGGGCAAAAGGGGCACCTAGGCGAGCTACGAGCAGCAGAAAGCACCAAGAGAACATCTCGGTGGCCACCCACGGGCGGGCCGGTGATGATGGTGCCGGGAAAGGAGCTAGAAGACGAGGCGACAGGACCGACAATACATAACGAAGGCGTCGGTGCCCGCGTACTCCGAGTTGGCGGCCTTGCCACCCGCCCTCTTCCTCTTCCACAGCCTCCCGATGCCAGCCGCCCAAGGAGGTAGCCCCGCAAGGTTCAAGGAGCTGGCCCTGCCCCCGGCCAGCTTTTGCCAGAGGAGCGGCCAGGTGCAGATGCTGCTGCTGCCGCACCCGCCTAGGCGCGGGGCATCTAACGCCTAGTCGGACTCGTCCCCGCTGTCCGCCCCGCTGTCCTCCTCGTCGCTCTCACTCGAGGGCGAGCTCCCATCATCAGAATCTCCATCAGAGGAGCTCTCCACGCAGCATTTCAGACGAGTTCCAAGATCTCCGAAGACCTTGATGGAGAGCAGGTCGTCCTCCATTAACTTGAAGTAGAGGACGAGCCCCACCGTCAGGCTGTGGATGCGGGCGAACGTCTTCCATCCACGGCGGAGATACATGACTCGAGGAGCCGGGAAGTCGGCGTCGACCCGCATGCCCCTGTTCCCGCAGCCCCTCATGTGCAACCTGAGGGTTTGGGGAGGGACACGCTCCATCACCAGAGCAAACGAAGTGGGGAGACGAAGATGACGAGGCGAGGGCCGGCGGAGCCTGATGAAGAACTCGCAAGGCTGGTCTTCAACGTGGCCCTCCATCAAGAAGGGCATCATTGGCAGGGGCGGGGCTGGCGCGCCGCCCTGTCCTCCTCTTCCCCGAGTGCTATGGCCTTTGCCCCGGCCTCGCCCACGGAGTCACCCCCTCCCCCTTCCCCTTGCGGTCGGTTCCGCCACCACGGGTTCAGGAGGGGGAGGGACGCGCTGTCGAGCGGCGACCCTCGCCGCCACCGTCGAAGGGCCAGGATTCACTTTCTCTATGGCAGGTGAGAGGAAGGAGCAGAAGCAGAGAAGAGATGGACTATGGAAGAATGCGAGGTGTCATTTCCACCTTCCTCCTCTTTATAAAGGAACGGGGTTGAGGCTCAGCCGCCCCGCTCGGCCAATCCAGACACTGGAGGCGCGGGGAATCAGGACCGACCCGCCGCCCAACCAGCGGCGGCCCAGTTTCTCGCCTCCACCATTTGCCACCACAAGGACGCATGGTAGACGTGCAAAACTGAAGGGACGGGTGAGGCGACCTCTCCACTCCCCGTGATCATGGGGAGTGGATGCCTTGAAGACCGCACCCCGACCCCGCTCAGTAAATGAGCCGCGCCTCCACGCCTCCCTCTTTTTCCGGGGAAGACACGAGCCGCCTCTTTACTGCGACGTGACGCATGCGTGCGGAAACCGTCCCACGCATGCTACCCACGTCACGCACACCCCCCATGCCGCGCCACACGCGCGGGTCATGGGAGGCGGAGCGCGTGAAGAAACTTACCACGGTAAAAACCGCCCCACCTGCCCGCGCACCGTTTTGGGCCTGGCCCAACAACGTGTTGCGCTTATGTGTGGCCCAGGCCTGGGGGCTCCTGTCGGTGTACAAAAATAGGGGCGCGTCTTTGTACCCCTTTTCCTGTGCATGGGCAGTCAAAGCCGCGCCCACGGCCACACCAAGCAGAACGAGGGAGGTGAGCCAAGGTAAGATCGAAGCCCAAGACAATCAAAGCAACACCAAGGCCAAGACCACAAAGAGAAGAGGGACGAAGCAGGTTCCCCCGGCAAGACCCTTGCCGGGTGGCCTCAGCGGCCCTTGCAAGACTCTTGCTGGGACAGCTCGCCCTACGCCAATAGTGCGAGCCACCCTTGAGCCCACAGCCCCCCAGTACCATCATCAGCATGGGGCCAGGGCTCGGGGAGGCACCCCTGTGGTGGCATGCGGATCTTTGTGAAGACTTATTCAAGATCAGATTAGAAGACGACGATCCTCGGTAAGATCCCTGCCAAGGAAGGCCACTAGACCCCCGGCAAGATCCTTGCCGGGGACGACAACACGCCATGGCGAGACCCTTGCCGGGCCACCCGACAAGGCCCTCGCCGAAGACACCGGCAAGGCCACCGCCAAGCCCACGTCAACCAAGCTCCCACCGCCGTTCACATGCAGCTGCCAGCCCAACCAGCTGGGCGGGCACCTGCGTGGCAACATGCTGCTCCCAGGCCAACTCTTCAAGTACCCGCGTGGCGGCATGTAGATCTTCGCGAAGGCTCCACCGCCACGCCAACTCAGCTGCCTGCCTACCTACATGGCACCGCACACATCCCTGGCCGAGGCGCGTGTCGAAGCGAGGAGAAGCGGCGACGAACGGGACGGGCCTCACCCCTGTCCCTGATAAAGCAAGAGGACACCTAAGCGGTGCGTTAAATGCACCTTGTCCTATAATACGAGGGATAACCTCGTGCCACTGTAGACCTTTTCACCTCCTGTGTGCCACTGTGGCAACCCTTTTTCCTATGAAAGGATGCCCGAGGCGACAAGGAGAGGGATTTGGCTCTTCAAAACCACACGCTGACCACAGCTAGTTCGAGAGCTCAAGAACTCTCAGAAATACACGCACCAAAGCAGGACTAGGGTTTTACGCATCCTTGCGGCCCGAACCTGGGTAAACGATCCTCGTGCTGTCTACTAGCCCTGCTCTCCTCGCAACCCCGCGCCCCGGCAACCGTAGTAGGGATTCTTGTGATCCCATAGGTGTCGTTTCACGCCGACAGCGATGCTGCCTATGCTGAATCAGTTTGTGCAACACAGGAGCTGAAGTTTTATAAGGATAATGTTGACCTGGCAAACATGACGTCCTTGAAGAAGCCAACCACGGAGCATGATCCTCTGTTAAAGTTTAAATCGGCAGATGACACTAAATTGGTCAATTTTGTTCCTGGCAACTCATCTAAGCAGTTCAGCATCAGCGCCAATTTGGATCCGAAATAGGAAACCACGCGCATCGAGTTCATCCGTGAGAACTGGGACATCTTTGCATGGAAGCCTTCAGACATGCCGGGTGTACCGAGGGAACTCACTGAGCACACTCTGAATATCGATCCGAAATTTAAACCGGTCAAGCAATTCCTCTGTCATTTTAACGAGGAGAGACAGAAGGCCATTGGTGAAGAAGTTCACCGGCTCTTGGCGGCCGGGTTTATCATTGAAGTTTTTCATCCGGAGTGGTTGGCTAACCCGGTGTTGGTGCTCAAGAAGAATGGCACTTGGTGGATGTGTGTGGATTACACGGACTTAAACAAAGCTTGTCCGGCTGATCCATTTGCTCTCCCTTGTATTGATCAAATCATTGATGCTATGGCGGGTTGTGAGCGTTTGAGTTTTCTGGATGCTAATTCTGGTTATCATCAGATCAATATGGTAGTTAAGGACCAGGAGAAGACAACTTTCATTACTCCATTTGGAGCCTTCTGCTATGTGTCTATGCCTTTTGGGCTCAAGAGTGCCCAGGCGACTTACCAGCGGTGTGTACAAAATATCCTTCACAATCAGATCGGGCGTAATGTTCATGCTTACGAAGATGACATTATGGTGTGAAGTCAAGGAAGAAGGAGACCTTGATTGATGATTTGAAGGAGATATTTGACAATCTCCGGGTCTACAAGATGTTGCTTAACCCAGCCAAGTGCGTTTTGGTGTACCAGCAGGCAAGCTCTTGGGCTTTCTGGTTTCTAACATAGGCATTGAAGCTAACCCGGGGAAGATCAAAGCCATTACTTCATTGGCTAAGCTAGTGTGTGTTAATGATGTTCAGTGTCTGGTGGGTCATATTGCAGCCCAATGCCGGTTAGGTGAGAAAGCTATTCCTCTTTATCAGATGATGAAGAAGACAGATCATTTTGTTTGGAGTGATGCTGCTAATCAAGCGTTTGAGGATCTGAAGAAACAGTTGGCTGAGCCGCCCGTTCTTGCTGCCCCTGTTGATAAGGAGCCTCTGTTATTATACGTGGCTGCTAATGGCTGGACCGTCAATGTAGCTATTTTGGTGGAAAGGAAAGAGGCAGGCAAGGAATATCTGGTTCAACGGCCGGTTTACTACATCAGTGAGGTGCTTATTGAGTCCAAGCAAAGGTATCCGCATTGGCAAAAGCTTGTGTATGGGGTATTTATGGCAAGTCAATAGCTTAAGCAATATTTTCTGGGTCACCCATTACTATGGTTAGCTCTGCTCCTTTGGGGGACATCATCCAAAACAGAGAAGCCACGGGCTGGATTGCCAAGTGGGCCATCGAGCTTGGGCCCCATGGTTTGAAAAATGCACCTCGTACGGCCATCAAGCCACAAGCACTTGTGGATTTTATCAATGATGATTGGACAGAGTTGCAGACACCTGAGGAAAAGCCAGATAACACATATTGGACTACTAATTTTGATGGATCCAGGCAGTTGGAAGGCTCGGGGGCTGGAGTTGTCTTGACTTCCCCACGAGGTGACAAATTTTCTTACGTTCTCCGGCTAATGTTCCCTTATACTAACAATGCAGCTGAGTATGAGGCCTTGCTTCATGGTCTTCGGATGGCTAAGGAGATGAACTTAAGCTGGGTGAGGTGTTTCAACGATTCAGATCTGGTAGCTCAACAAGTTTCTGGCACTTGGGATCCTAAGGATCCACTCATGGCAGCTTATCGTCGAGAGGTTGACGCTATTGCGGGTCACTTCAAGGGTTACCAAGTTGAGCATATTGATCGCAGGAAGAACGAGGCGGCTAACACTTTAAGACGGATAGGGTCTCAACGTAAGCCGGTCCCACCTAAGACCGTCCTGGATATTCTGCTTAACCCTTCGTTCAAGTTGCCTACAGAGGAGGATATTGCTGTTCCTGACCCGGAAGCACAGTTGGTGGCAGCTCTCCATGCTATTCCTGATTGGACGGTGTCGTATCTGGCTTACATGACCCAGGGCGAGTTACCTAAGGATGAGGTTTTAGCCAGGCAGATAACCCGGCGATCTAAGTCAATGACGATTGTTAATGGGGAGTTGCACCATCGCAGTGTTACAGGGGTGTTTCAACATTGTGTTTCACCTAAAGAAGGTTGTGAGATTCTGCAAGAGATTCATGAAGGAGATTGTGGTCATCAAGCTGGCTCTCGTTGCCAAGGCTTTTCGTCATGGTTTTTATTGGTTGACGGCTCATGCTGACGCTGAGGATTTGGTCAGCAGATGTGACGGTTGTCAGAAATTTTCACGGCAAGCTCATGTTCCGGCTCAAGAGTTGAGGATGATTGCAATTACTTGGCCATTTGCGACTTGGGGGCTTGATATGGTTGGGCCTTTTAAAAGGTCCCCAGATAAAAAGACCCACCTTTTGGTGGTAGTTGACAAGTTCACTAAGTGGGTTGAAGTAGAGTTAGTTAGCAAGTGTGATTCCACAATGGCGGTTAAATTCATCAAGAAGGTGATTTTCTGTTTTGGCTTTCCCCACATCATTATAATAGATAATGGTACTAATCTGTCTGAAGGTGCTATGAAAGAATTTTGCCAACAAGAGCATATTCGACTTGATGTCTCTTTTGTGGCTCACCCCCAGTCCAATGGTCAAGCAGGACGGGCTAATCAAGAAATTATGCGAGGTATCAAGCCCCGGCTTATGGTTCCTTTGCAAAGAACGTCGGGCTGTTGGGTGGAAGAGTTACCCTCAGTGTTATGGAGTATCAATACAACCCATAACAGATCTATGGGTTACACTCCTTTTTCATGTTTTATGCAGCAGAGGCGGTTCTCCCAAGTGACATCTATCACGATTCACCCCAGGTGGCGGCTTATGTTGAAGCTGACAATGAACAAGCACGACAAGACGCACTCGACCTGTTAGATGAGGAGCGTGATATTGCGGAGGCTCGTTCGGCGATTTACCAGCAAGATCTACATCATTATCACAGCCACCGGGTCAAAACCAGAACCTTTCAAGAAGGCGATTTGGTGCTCCGGCTCATCAAGGATCAAACGAATATGCATAAACTATCACCGCCTTGGGAAGGACCTTTCGTGGTCAGCAAAAATCTGCATAATGGGTCTTATTACCTTATCGATGTTCAAGACCACAAGGACTCATGCACATCGGAGGAGGAGACCCGTTGGCCGTGGAACATTGCTCATCTTTGACCTTACTATACTTGAGCCACCGGCTCTCATGATGTACATAATCTGATGGTGTATATATTATAGACAGTATAATAAAGCCGACATCCTTGATAATGCAGGGCCTCTGTCGTTTCTCTTCCTTGAAGCTGAGTCTTTATCATCTTCTTACACGTATATTTAAGAGGCTTGACGCCCAAACTATAGGGACCAAAGAGAGTTGGATGTGCGGCATAGCTCAAACATAGGTCCCTAATGAGTACAATTTTTCAGTATGTCACTTGGGGGCTTCCTGTTCAAACATAGGTGTATTCGACCAAAGAGAACATAGTGTTACTACCCTCTTAACTAGGTTTGTTCAAACATAGGCGTATTCGAACAAAGAGAACATAACCTTTCCGGGTCATCCTACCTTTAGCCAGCTTCTTCAACTCCATCATGTAATCCTGATTGACCCACCAAACTCTTAATGATCAGTCTTTACGACATATTCAACCAAGATCTGAGCTCGCTAAGGTTAAAACGCTGGTTTCTCATGAGAGAGCACGGCTTATAGATAGTCAAGATAGATCCAGGCTTCATAAGTCGCCTTCCTTGAAACTTGGATAAATTGGCCCGTGATGTATGTTGTTACTCTGACCCCGTGTACTCCTGATAAGTCGATAAAGCAAGATCCGACTTTATCTGGGTTCAAATGTCGATTGGGTACTGTGAGTCAGGATCACGGATAGCACGTACCTTCCAGTGGTTCCGGCTAGTTTCATTGAAGAAGATACTTTGGTTTGGCGGCCCTCAAAAGCCTCAAATTTTTTGCTTTCTTTTCTTTATATGATTTCTTTTTTGCCATCTGGTTTTTACACATCGGGTCAAGCTGCCCTACTTATGGCTTATATTTGAAGCATCTTTTGGGTTTCTACAACCCGCTAGGATGGCAGACTCTAAGTCATCCAGAGTATCATAATATTATGCTTGGAGTTATAGTTCTACAAACTTCAAACCGGATCAAGCTGTTAAGCCGGCAGTCTAAGCACATGCCACGGGTATGACATTTTATTATGTTAAACATTATGGCCAGACCAGCCCTGGTTATGGACTGCTCGTCCCTAGTGGCCTTTAATTGGGTATCATGACCCGCCCGGCGGTAAACTGCCAGGGTACTTGTGACTTGTTTGTGTGCAGGAGAATAATCAAGTCTGATCTGCATAAATTAGTACTGTCATAAGAGTAAAAGGATCATCTTTCAAATTGGCGGATCAGCAGTATTGCACAAAACAGAAACGTGCACGATGGCATGACAGATCCAAGTTTTTTACTACCCTATTACATGACTCCATGAGCCAAATGGGATCAAGTGTTTTTCCAAGAATCAAATGTATAAACCGCCTTGCGGTTCACTCTTCTTGGCCTTGCTAGCTTGAAGCTTCTGGGTCATCCTTTTCCGGTTCTTCGTCCTCTTCTGCCGTCTGAAAGTTTGGTGATGACCAATCGATGCCATATAAAGCTTGAAATTCAGCCCCGTCATCTATAAGATCAGACGGCTCAACTTCAGGGGCAAAAGTATGCTTATGAATTGGGGGATTAAGTCCATCACTCGATAAGCCGGAGTTGGCATCTTCTGGTCCTTGTTATATGTCGGATGATACTTTGAGAGGTCTGAGTCATTGGCAATCATAGTCTCCATTGGACGTATCTCTCTCACGCAAGCAGAGAAGTCCTTCTGATCAAACGGCGTACCATCGTATTTCAAGCTTGGGTAACCAGTGGCTACCTCAGACGGGTCAAGCTCTGGTACCCATGCCTTGGCCCGGCTCAAAGCCATTACAGCACCGGCTCTCGCAGACGATCACTTCATTTCCTCCATCTAGCAGGAAGCATAGAAAGTTTTTTCAAGACATCTATCAAAAGAGTAGGTGCCTGATTCGTCAGAGAAATTGCAACCAGTGTACATTGAGTTCCGGTGTACAGCTGTTCGACAAGTGTGTAGACAACTTTGAGCTTCACAAGCATGTCCTGGTTAAGGTTGCTGCTCCTGGGACCTGAAAAATCACAGATTGGTTAATGGCGGTTTATATTAACATGACAAGGATTCACTTTTTGATGATTAGCAAAGAAACTCACCAAAGATAGCAAAAACCATCTAAGAGTCATAATGCTTTAAGCCGGAGAGTTCAATGGTTACTTCTTGAAGAGTTGCCTCAGCTTTTTCAGCTTGCTATGTTAAAGCAGTCTTTTCTTCAGCCCAAGTGTTTTTCTCCATCTTAAAACCGGTCTTCGGCTTTTTCGATTCAGCTATGCTAAACTGGAATTTGGCTTCAGCTTTCCGGGTTTCAGACTCTTGATTCGCCGGCCGGGTCTTCGCATCATTTAACTGTGACTCAAGTTCAGTAGTAGCAGCCTGTATGAAGTGAAGACTTGTCAACACATTCGTAACAAGATTACAAGAATATAAGTCCCAAGTCCTTTGCAAGCAACAAAACTTGGCACTTGGGGGCTAATGTCTGACAAAGAATTTCTTTAAGTAAAACGGCTCTTATAAATAAAGTCCCAAGCACTTTGCAAGCAAGACTACTTGGCACTTGGGGGCTAATGCATATCGCTTGTATCTTCTTAATGATGAACCAGGTGTGCTGTAAACAATCACAGCCGATTCATGAGGGCTACACAGATAAGCTCTCCTTTCTTAACTAATGATAAACAAGACCGGCTCATTCATGCTGATTAAACCGGCCCTTGGGGACTACGGATGCAATTCTAAAGTTGCTTAAACATCCGGTTTAATTTTAAACCGGCCTTGGAGGGATTCTACGATAAGAAGCTTATGGATTATTTTAAGTCTACAACCTATTCAATTTTATCATAACCAGTAGACTTGGGGTTGGCAGGATGTACATAATTATTCAAAGGTGGAAGTCATACCTCATACTTTTGGTGCATTTGCTTCACCATATCAACTTCAAGATTGCGGCTGGAGTGTACTTGGCTAAGGTAGCCAGAGAGTATCTCATTGCTTCTCAATTGTGCATAATGAGAAACGCCAAACCTCGTCTTCCACCTTTCAATAACCTCTTGCTTGGCAGTATGCTTGGCCAAAGCTATTGGATTTCTCGGCTCTGTAAAGCCGATGCCAGTGATCAGAACATCATTAGTGTGAGTCTCTGACAGCTTAAATGGGCTTGATGGTCCAAGGTTCAAAGAGTTAATATTGGTGTTGTCAGCGCGGAGATCCGGAATTTCAGGTGAAACATCAGGGACAGGGTCATCTGGTTGTTTTTCAGAAGCACCAGATGCAGAGACTTGCTGTTCCGGTTCAATAACTTTAGGATCCTCAGCTGGCTTGGAAACCCTTGTTTTCTTGCTAGGCTTTGCTTGTCCACTGCACATGTGGTGATAAGTCCGAATAAGTATAAGATATAGAGAGATACAGAATAAAAGATAATTTTTGTTACCTAGGGGTAGTTTTGAAAGCCGGCAATTCGGTTTGCGATGAGTCGCCAGAGGAAGAACGGGTAATCTCTTGATCAATTGAATCAAAAGAGTTAAGTGGTAAGTAAATAAGACCCGCCAGTAGGTGAAAAGAGTTTAACGTTAAAGAACCACGTTTCGACGTTTTCGAGGAGCGAGAATGTTCGGTAAGCCGGAGGACAACTCTTCACCTCCACTGGTCCGGGTCTGACATCCATTCTCGTGTTGCTGTTGCTTCAAAAGAAAGTAAGGATCAAAATAATCCAAGGGGTGTGAAAACCTTACTTTCCGGTTTACTTGTCGAAGTTTCTGTCTTGGCAAAGTTTCTGAGCCGGAGGAAATAATAGTTACCTCTTCTTCAGCTGCTTGGCTAGCTCCCGTGTCATCCTGATAATAGTCAGTGTCAATAAGATGGTTGAAAAACGAGCCAAGAGAGTCAAGGGCTACCTCCAACTCAGAGGTGTCATCCAGATTAAGCAGATCAGAGGCGCTTGGTTTCTTATTTCTCTTGGTTGTCTTTTTGGCGGCTTTCTTGGCAGCCCTAGCCTTCTTGGCAACTTCATGATCATACTTTTTTTCCAAAAGTCAGAATTAGCCTGAAAAGTATTTGAATAATGAGATAAAGGTAAGTAAATTCAGAGACTCACATCCGGTGGCGGGTTAAGCTTGCAGAAAGGGTCCAAACCCACTTTAATGATATCTTCTCGATATTCATTCAGAAGGGAATTAACCATTTCATTAACCGCCTAGTCAGTTAATGGCGCAGAGCTGTGGTGCAGTGGATCTTTTACACCACCAGTGTAAGTGCACATTAAGCCGGTGCGGCGACTCAGGGGTATGATCCACCAAGAAACCCAACACCTGACCAAATCAATGCCAGTTGACCCATTTCCTAGCAGAGCTTTAACCTTTGCAATGGTAGGAGCAATTTTTTCCCGTTTGCCAGTGGTAAGTTTTTCAGGAAGATTGTGCTTTGGGTCCAGGCGCTCGGTAACCCGGTAGTGGATTCTCGTCAGCCGGAGAAGTATCTTTGCAGTAAAACCATGTCTGATTCCAATCCTTGGGGTGACTTGGTAGACAGGCATAAGGGAAGATGGCATCTCTTCTGCGTTGAATCAAGATTCCACCAAGTTCCAAGTTGGGCCCATTCGTGAACTCATTTTAGTGGTTCAAGTAAACATATTCTCTAAAGAGATCGATGCTGGGATCCTCTTGAAGGTATACTTCGCAGAAGACTTGAAAATTGCAAATATTTGACATGGAATTGGGTCCGATGTCTTGAGGATGAAGTTGGAAGAAGTGCAGAACATCTCAGAAAAACTTAGAGCCGGGTGGTGAGAAGCCCCGCTTAATGTGATCAGTGAATACAATGACTTCGCCATCTTTCGGTTGAGGTCTTTCTTCGCCAGCTTCAGGGGCACGATAATGCATAACACTCTTTGTGGGCAAGTACCCGATTTTGACAAAATCTTTGAGTGAGCCCTCGGTGACGATAGAGGGAACCCAGTTGCAGGTATAGACTGTTTTTGGCGGCATTGTGAAGAGAGAAAGCCTAAAGGAAGGGAAAATGTTGCCGGTTTAAATCAGTTGGGGAAATCACAAGTTTACAGTTACAGTATATACTCGGAATGGCGGCTTAAGTGAGGACTAATGATATATGAATAATTGTAAGCCAGACATGTAAGCCGCCATGACATGTACTGGTATTCAAGATCTGACAAAAGCAAAGTTTTACTAAGTGTTGGGACAAATAGGTTTCACAGATTGAAGCTATAAGTTTGGATCTGCACTTATTCAGAAAAAGGAAATAAAAGCTAAACCTAAGATGGCAGCAGCAGAAAAATGGGAGTGTTCAGATGGGATCTATTGCAATGAGGATATAGTTTGATATCAAAAAATAAGTGCTAAAACTGCTACTGCGCGAGTTCTATGCTATTTTCAGATCAAAAATATGCGACCTAGGATGGAGAAAGGGAAGAACGGTGATGAACACTGACGAACAGAGAAACCCTAACATAGATCTATGAAGTGGAAAGGCAAAGACTTACTAACGGTGGTTGACAGCGGAGGAGCGGCGCAGTGTTCTGGTTCGTTCAGGGTGATGCAGCGGCCAGAGTCGATGAAGGAGACGAGGATCGACGGCGGCGGAGCTCGAGCGCACTGAAACGTCGCGAGGAGGAAGAAGAAGGAGAGAAGGCAAAGGGGGAGAATGGAAAGTGAACTCGTGGCCCTATTTATAAGGATGGAAGGATAAGTGGCATGCGCAAGAATCGATGAGACATGAAAATGGATATGTGGCAGCGCGAGCGCCTCGATTTTCAGAGGGTCAGTAAAGAAAAAAAAATATTTGGGTCGTGTGTAGTATTAATTATAGGTGACGTCACGGCGGGTTACCACAATTTCCAGAGATGACATCATGGCGGGTTACTATATTTCATAGGAAGATGAAGAAGGATTATCTTAAGTAATGAAGATTGACATGAACAAGTTCAAATCAACCTGGGGCCTAATGTTGGGGATATAACTATTGGGTATGACCCGCCCAGGAGGGGCCGGGTTATCCCAATGGCGGTTCAGCTAGACAAAGCCCATGAGTATGTAAAGGTGGTGGTTCATGAAGTAGGCCTGTCAAGGGCCCAAACCAAGAGGCAGCTTAAGGCTCGTGAGTATAAACCGCCATGTAAATGTAACTCGTATTATAAGGCATGTAAGATAAGTCACCGAGCCGGACATGTTTGTATGAGCCGGCCGAGACTCTATAGGCCGCAGGGCATCAACCCATGTATATAAGGGGACGACCCGGCAGCGGCTTAGGGGGAGAGACAACAGATCGAAAGTCAGGCAAAGCATATTCGCTCCTTGGTAATCGAAACCCTAGCAATACCACCTCAAACTGGAGTAGGCTTTTACCTTCAACGCAAGGGGCAGAGCCAGTATAAACTCTCTGTGTCATTTGTCCCGTTTAACCCCTTTAAGCTAACCTCGTTGCAATGGCTCCACAACTAAGTCCTTCTACGAGGACATTTGCCGTGACAATTCCACGACACCTCGCTTGATGATAATGTACCACTAGGTGAATTTATTGATGAACAACTTGCTAGAGCTAAAGATATTGAGAATGCTGAAACTGATGAAATTATTGAAACTAATGAAGTACTTGAAACTGAGAATTATGAAACACCTATTAGACATATGTCTCCTAGATTTGAAATGCCTAAAATACCTTAAGGTTATGTTATGGATGAGGAGATAGCTAGAGACTTTCTTGCTTGCAATGATAGATATGATCTTAAGAAGTTATCATGCACACTGAAAGAAAAATCTTTGAATGCTAGAATGAAATGTGATCCTAAGTTTGCTAATTCACCTATCTTTGTTACCGATAAGGATTATGAATTCTTTGTCGACCCAAAGTTAATTACTTTGGTTGAATCTGATCCTTTTCATGGCTATGAAACTGAAACTGTAGTGGCACATCTTACCAAATTAAATGACATAGCTAACCTTTTTCTCATGAGGAGAAAATTTGTTATTACTATATCCTCAAATTATTTCCTTTCTCATTAAAGGGTGATACTAAGATATGGTACAATACTCTTTCTCCTGGTTGTGTGCATAATCCCCAGGACATGATTTACTACTTCTCTGAAAAATATTTTCCTGCTCATAAGAAACAAGTTGCCTTACAGGAAATATTTAACTTTGTGAAAATTGAAGAAGAGAGTCTCCCACAAGCTTGGGGGAGGCTTCTCCAATTGCTTAATGCTTTACCTGATATCTTCTATAATGGACTAACCAATGCTTCTAGGGACTTCCTAGATAGTTGTGCTGGTTGTGTTTTCAGGGAATGAACTATTGAAAAAGCTGAGGAATTATTGAATAATATAATGAAAAATTATGATGATTGGACTCTTCCTGAACCACTGCCTAAACCCACTCCAAAGAAGAGGGGTATCTTATATCTAAGTCCCAAAGATTTGCAAGATGCAAAGAAATGTATGAAGGAAAAAGGTATTAAAGCTGAAGATGTTAATAATTTACTACCTATTGAAGAAATACATGGACTTGATACGCCACCACCACCGGTGGTAGTGGTAAATTCTTTATTAAAGTTTGACGAAAGTGACATCCCTTACAATAAACATCCTAGTCAATGCCCATATGAATTTTATAATTACATTAGAAAACAAGATCACTTCAATGCAAATGTTATGAAACAATTGAAATACAACTGTGATATGATTGCTCACTTGAGTGGCTTGTTATTTACAATTACTAATGATGTTGGAGGTGTAGGAAAACATGCCTCTATGGTTCAAACCCAGCTAGAACAAGTTGCTAAATCTCAAAGGGAATTGCTTAATGAAATGAATAATGATATGAATGACTATGCTATTAGAGTAGAACTAGAGGAGGCAAAATGACTCAAGAGCCACTTTATCCTGAGGGGCACCCTAAAAGAATTGAACAAGACTCTCAAAGAATTAACACTGATGCACCTAGTGCATCTAAAAGGAAGAAGAAAAAGAAAAATGATAGGACTTTGCACACCTCTAATAAACCTAAAATTGAAAAACTTCTGAAGATAATAATGATGTCTCTACCTCTGAAGCTGAAACTCAATCTGGTAATGAACATTCACCTAGTGATAATGAAAAAGATAATGATAATGTTCATGAAGATACTCAACCAAAAAATGATAAAGAACCAAATAATGATGTTGAGATAGAACCTGTTGTTGATCTTGATAACCCACAATCTAAAAATAAAAGATATGGCAAAAGAGAATTGGTGCTAGAAAACATGGTAAAGAAAGAGAACCATGAGTTCAGAAACCCATGCCCTTTCCACCTAAACCAACTAAGAAAAAGGATGATGAGGAATTTGAACGCTTTGTTGAAATGATTAGGCCAGTCTTTTTGCGCACACGCTTGACTGATATTTTAAAGATGGCCACTTATGCAAAATACATAAAAGACATCATCGCTAATAAGAGAAAGATGCCTGAAGCCGAAATCTCCACCATGGTTGCTAATTACTCTTTTAAGGATGGAGTGCCCAAACAACTTGGAGATCCAGGAATACCAACTATATCCTACTCCATCAAAAGAAATTATGTCAAAACTGCATTGTGTCATCTAGGAGCTGGTGTTAGTGTTATGCCTTTCTCTTTATATAAAAGACTTGATTTGAATAAAATCACACCTACTGAAATATCTTTGCAAATGGCTGATAAATCAACTGCCATACCTATCGGTATTTCTGAGGATGTGCCTGTTGTTGTTGCAAATGTCACTATCTTAACAGACTTTGTTATACTTGAGATGCCCGAGGACAACAACATGTCGATTATCATTGGTAGACCCTTTTTGAATACTGCAGGGGTTGTTATTGATTGCAATAAAAGTGAGGTCACTTTTCATATCTATGGTAATGAACATACGGTGCACTTTTCAAAGAAACAATTCCAAGTGAATGGTATTAAAGTTATTGAAAAATCTCCGACACTCACTATTGGAAGTTTTCAACTACCTCTACCTACTGCCAAAACGAAATATGGCATGCTTATTGTTTGGGACATGTGTATCCCCGTTGAGGTAACTTAGTTTTTTACGAAAGTTGTTCGGTTTTATGCTAACAGAAAGTGGTTGTTAATAAGACTTGATCAACCTTGTTAATGAATCATTTTTAGAGGTATGAAGTCGATGAATTTAGTGAGCACCACTTTCTATCCTAACCTTTTGTTTTCTATTTTTCTTAGTTAAATAAAATAAAATGCCATGTTTATCATGTTTTCTGGATTTTCCATGCAATAGAAAGTGCCCGAAATAAAAGTTGTCAGAATGCACTAAATTTTAACATGATTTTTTCTGAATATTTCTGAATTTCTGGTGCAAATAACATCAGAGGTGGTGCACGTGGTGTCCACAAGACACCAGGGCGCATCGACAACTCTAGGCACGCCCTGGTGGGTTGTGGTCCCCACGTGGGTGCCCTCACTTACCTTTTTAGCCCATGTCATCTCCTACCTCCAGAAAAAATTCACCATAGCTCTCTCTCTCTCGTGTTCTTGCTCTCAAACCCGTGGATTTCGATCTCTTTGCTCAAAGCTCCGTTTCCGAAACTATTTTAGGGGATTGCCACTTGGCATGTGACTCCTCCATTGCTCCAATTAGTTTTTGCTTTAGTGGTTTATATTTTGAATAATTATCTACTCTTGGTGCTGCTATAGATGGGCTTGCATGTTGAATTATTAGAGTTCTAAGTAGTTTGAATGCTTAATATAGCCTCTATGCATCCTTATGAGTAGTTACTACCAATCTTATGAAGTTTTGTTGACAAAATTTTTGTGAACTAAAATTTTCAGAATTTTATTTATAGGAATAAGATGAGTTTCTTTAGGAAGTTCTCCAAGAAGAATTGGAGTCATTGGGAAATCATTGGACAATGACCTCAACACTCCAAGAACGGTGGAGGTGTGGCCGTGCGAATGGCCGCATGATGCCTTCATGGAGGAGGCTGGGTTGCATCAAGAGTTCACCCAATTCGTTGCAAATGCTGGATTGACTGACTTCCTCGCAGTAGAGTGTGACCAACACCACCTCCTTACAAATTCCTTTGAAAAAAATTCATTTTCTGGGTACGCACAATCCTCCTGAGGTGCAGTTTAATTTATACGCTGAAACCTGTCAGATACCGCTCACTGACTTTTGTGATATATGTTTGATCCCTTCTGATGGGGAATTAAGGGAGCCTAGACAGACAGAATTTGAAGACTTTCTCCGCACTTTGACAGTGGGGGATGAGAGAGGCGTGTCGGACGCCACTGCCACTAGTTTGCAGTTTCCACATGTACATTACTTTGCTTTGTTCGTCGCGAAGTGTTTAACTGCTAGGGAGACGGTCGGTGCACCAATGCCCCCGAACTCGCTATTTTACGCCATGCACTACACAATGATAAAACCTTTAGCCTAGGGGCTACTATTGCACGTCGTCTGCACCTTAACAGAACCAAGGCCCAAATTCATGGTGGTATTTGTCGGCATCCTGGGAACAGGGGTGCCCAGACTTGCCTGCCTGTGGCCCATGGTGTGGCTCAGTCAGTAGGCTCGATACGGCCCGACTTCTGTAACAACAACTCAAGACCCTCGCGAGGGGCCAAGCCTCGCAAGGCGGACGACACCAAGACCTCCCTGGGGGCGGCCTCACTAGGCTGGCTCCCAAGGAGCAGAGATATCAATGCAAGGTGCACCTCATGAGGTTCACATGACATGAGCCATGATGACCAAGGCCAGGCGGGTGCCAGCGGGCGCAGTGTACCAGTTTCCTCTTTGGTGCCAAGGAGGCAAGCGCAGGCGTAGGGTCCCGAGGAATCAACTAAAGGTTTCCATATCGGTGCAACGAGACCAAGACCGTCAGGATGGCTGGATGGAGGTCATCACGGAGCCCGCTACAGCGTCACCACCAGAGTCCTTTGCAGGCTAAGACTACTTTTGTCAGGATAACTTGTACTAGTTGTCTCCCTTTGAATTTGGCTGTTGTGGGATCCCTTCCCACCTACATTTAGGAAGAGGACCAAGGCCACTATATAATAGGACTTAGCCACCACCATAGGAGGGGGGATTCCACCCGAACCACCTCACCAGCTCATCGAGCTCAAGAATACCTCACCTCCTGAGGCTGTTCATCAATTGTACTAGTTCATCCTCTGCCCCTCGAGGCAATCCACCACAAAGCTAGAGGAGGGTATTACACCGCAAGGTGGCCCGAACCAGGATAAACTGCCATGTCCCTTGTCCCTCGGGTTCGTCGAGCTAGGCCGTGGAATCGTTGAGCAGGAAAACTGGGAAGAGGGAGTTCTTTGCACGCACCCCAGAGTTCAAACCTATCAAGGGTCTGCGGAACCCCGAATCCAACAGTATTTATGCCACTCGCTGTAACGCCCTGGATACAACTTTCCATATTTGTAACTCCGACTCTTGCCTTTTCCGGAGATGTGATAGGAGATTCCCTTCGTGGTCGGGTTTTTGTCTTTGTTTTCCTTTTGTTCATGTCATGCATTTCATATCATGTCATCATGTGCATCGCATTTGCATACGTGTTCGCCTCATGCATCCGAGCATTTTCCCCGTTGTCCGTTTTGCAATCCGACACTCCTACATGCACCGGCGCCCCCCTCTTGTCTATTTTCATGAGTGGGTGTTAAACGTTCTCGGAATGGACCGAGGTTTGCCAAGTGGCCTTGGTACACCACCGGTAGACTGCCTGTCAAATTTCGTGCCATTTGGAGTCCGTTTGATGCTCCAACGGTTAACCATGTAACTGCGAAAGCCTCTTGTGTGTTGCAGCCCAGCACCCCTCCAAAACGGTCCAACAACCCATCCAAACCACTTCCATGCCCTCCATTGTTGGATCACAATCATGTGGGCGAAAACTACACCTCATTTGTACACTCCTACCTCCTCCTGCTTACAAATAGGTGCTCCCCTCCGAAATTTTCGCGCAGATGAACCCTAGCCCCGCTCTCCTCGCGCCGCCCGACACATCCTACTCCGGTCGGACATGTCCGTCCTCCACGTCGCTCCGGCCAATCCCGTCTCGCCACATCACCTCTGCCGCCGGCAACAGCCATTCGAGTCACGCCACGTCGCCCTCAGCTCCCCTGCACCAGGCCTCCTCTCTCTCCCTGCCGCCGCGGCCCGCCCCGGGCCGCGACCAGGCCCATCCGCGCCTGAGCTTCTCGCCCACGCTAGCCGCAGTGCCGCCTCCCTTGCGCGCCCTCCGCCGCCACCGCGTAAGCTCGCCAACGCCCCACGCGCCACCTTGCCTCGCCGCCCGTGCCGACAACTGCCTCCTCGCGCTGCCCCCGAAGAGATCCGGCCCGGATTCGCCAACCTCGACCTCGCCGGACTTCCTCGAGCTCGCCAGGGTTCCACTCCGGCCAGATCCGTCCAGGTGGGATGAGATCCATCGGGATCCGAACCAAACGCCGTCCTCCGTCCCAGATCCACTCCGTCCCGGTTCGACCCCGTCCAGTTTCCTGGAGGTTGAAATTCCACTAAGTCTTTTCTACAACATAATTTTATGCCCCTGTTCATTTAATCATAACTCTATGACCGTAGCTCCGTTTCATGCACATGATATATCAAAATGTTCATTGGGAGATGAACTTCATTTCATTCCATTGTGGCATGCTTGTTTGAGTCCATCTTGATGCCCAAATCACTGATGCAAGAGTGCTATAAAATGTTTACTGCTGCTACTTATCAGATTTTGATGTTTTGTCATTTTTGTCACATTTGTTGTGTGCATCATATGGGCATGAGCTCTACATGTGTTTTGATCTATGCCATGCCATCTTTACAGGGGAGCTTGCCATGTATTTTTGTGATCTATGTGGTGACTAGCACAAGCATGCAAAGTAGCCTTCGTGATATTGCTGATTTCAGGGTCTTAGGATTTTGCCAAGTCATTTCCCTGCTGTTATTTTGATGCCATGTAAACATGATGCTACAGTGAGATCCATGCTTGTTTTGAGTATCTTCAGTAAGGATGTTTTGGACATATGGTTATGCTATATCCATCC
Organism: Triticum dicoccoides; assembly: GCF_002162155.2. NCBI lineage: Eukaryota > Viridiplantae > Streptophyta > Magnoliopsida > Poales > Poaceae > Triticum > Triticum dicoccoides. The sequence continues at coordinate 51,697,801 of NC_041388.1, forward strand.
ATGCCCCTATTTGCATTTATGGAGTGACCTAGCATGTCTTAATATTGCTATACTTTTGCTATAAAATGTTTCTGGCAGATTGTTTACATGTTAATCAATTTTGTCATGGTTGTTGTTAGTGATCCATGCATGCTATGATCTTTCTCTTGCCATGGTTAGCTCTTGAACATGTCTTCTTGCTGTTAGTATGCTTATCTTGTCATGCAATGCTTTGTGGTGAGTGATTTGAGCTTGCAAAGATGCCTTCATAATTCTGTTTATGCCATGCTCTGTTTTCTGCTAAGTCTGAAACTGTTAATAAAAATTGCTATGTTTACATGGGTGTCATCATATCTTCTGTGCCTTTTTGGCTCATGATCAATAAGAGACTTTTGTTCTATGCATTTAGTAGATTCATGCCATGCCTTTGCTTGCTATGATCTGCTCCTGTAGCATGTTGTTTGCTTGCTCTAAACATGGCTTCCTGATGTTATTCCTGGCATGTTAGTATTTTCACAAAGTTTGTGAAGCTGGTATCTTTTGCACTTTTGCCAAGCTTGTGTGAACCTGCTCTTGTGTGATTTAGCTGTAGCTCGGTGTTCATGTTTGGTCAAGCATCCTGTGTACATTGATGCCATATGCTTTGTTGTTATGTTGGAGTGCAGTAGCTTAGTTTCTTTTTGCATTCTAGATGGCATCATGCTGTTAATCGCAGAATTGTGCCATTCTTGTTCTGCTTGTCATTTGCAAACTGTGCATCCGTTTCCAGCAATCCTTATATTGATTTCGACCGAAATAATCTCATCTTTTGAGCGGCACACTTGGTTTGCCAAGTTGATGCCTTGATAATCCTTTTCCTTCCGAAGCACACATATGCATTGCAGATCATGTCTTACATATCATGCCATGTTCTGCATCATGTTGCTTGTGCATTGCACCGTGATTGATTGGTGTTCCTTTGCTTGTGTTCTTGCTTTGGGTAGAGCCGGGAGTCGAGTACGTGATGAGGTACCTATCGAGTACGCCTTCAAGGATCAAGCTTTCGTCAACTCTGAGAACTTTGCAGGCAAGATGACCATACCCTCGAAATCACTTCTATCTTTGCTTGCTAGTTGTTCGCTCTATTACTATGCCGCGATACCTACCACTTTCTTTATCATGCCTCCGATATTGCCATGGCAAGCCTCTAACCCACCTTTCCCAGCAAACCGTTGTTTGGCTATGTTACCGCTTTTGCTCAACCCCTCTTATAGCGTTGCTAGTTGCATGTGAAGATGAAGTTTGTTCCATGTTGGGACATGGATATTGTTGGGATATCATTATTATCTCTTATTTACTATAATGCATCTATATAATTGGTAAAGGGTGGAAGGCTCGGCCTTATGCCTGGTGTTTTGTTCCACTCTTGTCGCCCTAGTTTCCGTCATACTGGTGTTATGTTCCTTGATTTTGCGTTCCTTACGCGGTTCGATGTTATGGGAACCCCTTGACAGATTGCTTTGAATAAAACTCCTCCAGCAAGGCCCAACCTTGGTTTTACATTTGCCTAACAACCTATAACCTTCCCTTGGGTTTTCGTGAGCCCGAGGGTCATCTTATTTTAACACCCCCCAGGCCAGTGCTTCTCTAAGTGTTGGTCTGAACCAGAGCACCGTGCGGGACCGTCCCTTGGCAACTTGGGTTATGTTGGTACCTGTACGCTTAGCTTATCCGGTGTGCCCTAAGAACGAGATATGTGCAGCTCCTATCGGGATTTCTTGGCACATCCGGGCGGTCTTGCTGGTCTTGTTTTACCATTGTCGGAATGTCTTGTAACCGGGATTTCGAGACTGATCGGGTCTTCTCGGGGGAAGGAATATCCTTCGTTGACCGTGAGAGCTTGTGATGGGCTAAGTTGGGACACCCCTGCAGGGTTTTGAACTTCCGAAAGCCATGCCCGCAGTTATCTGGCAGATGGGAATTTGTTAATATCCGGTTGTAGAGAACTTGACACTTAACTTAATTAAAATGCATCAACCGCGTGTGTAGCCGTGATGGTCTCTTTCCGGCAGAGTCCGGGAAGTGAACATGGTTCTTGTGTTATGGTTGTGCGTATGTAGTTTCAGGATCACTTCTTGATCATTTCTAGCTTCTCGACTGTTGCCTTTCTTCTCTTCTCGCTCTCATTTGCGTATGTTAGCCACCATATATGCTAGTGCTTGCTGCAGCTCCACCTCACTACCCTTTCCTACCCATAATCTTAAATAGTCTTGATCTCGCGGGTGTGAGATTGATGAGTCCTCGTGACCCACAGATACTTCCAAACAGATGCAGGTGCCGATGATGCCAGTGCAGGGGACGCTACCGAACTCAAGTGGGAGTTCGACGAGGATTCGGGGCGTTACTATGTTTCTTTTCCAAACACTTTTGCCCTTATTTTGGACTCTAACTTGCATGATTTGAATGGAACTAACCCGGACTGACGCTGCTTTCAGCAGAATTACCATGGTGTTATTTATGTGCAGGAGCAAACGTTCTCGGAATGACCTGAAACTTCACGGAGACACTTTTCAGAAAATAAGAAAAATACCTGCCAAAGATGAAGGCCAAGGGGCCCACCGTCTTGCCACGAGGGTGGGGGGTGCACATGCCCCCCTAGGGCATGTCCCCCTACCTCGTGGGTCCCCTGTTGCCTCTCCGACTCCAACTCCACCTCCATATATTGAGTTTCGGGGAGAAAAAAAATCAGGGAGAAGAAATCATCGCGTTTTACGATAAGGAGCCGCCGCCAAGCCCTAAAACCTCTCGGGAGGGCTGATCTGGAGTCCGTTCGGGGCTCCGGAGAGGGGAATCCGTCGCCATCGTCATCATCAACCATCCTCCATCACCAATTTCATGATGCTCACCGCCGTGCGTGAGTGATTCCATCGTAGGCTTGCTGGACGGTGATGGGTTGGATGGGATCTATCATGTAACCGAGTTAGTTTTGCTAGGGTTTGATCCCTAGTGTCCACTATGTTCTGAGATTGATATTGCTATGACTTTGCTATGCTTAATGCTTGTCACTAGGGCCCGAGTGCCATGATTTCAGATCTGAACCTATTATGTTTTCATCAATATATGAGTGTTCTTGATCGTATCTTGCAAGTCTATAGTCACCTATTATGTGTTATGATCCGTTAACCCCGAAGTGACAATAATCGAGATACTTACCGGTGATGACCGTAGTTTGAGGAGTTCATGTATTCACTATGTGTTAATGCTTTGTTCCGGTTCTCTATTAAAAGGAGGCCTTAATATCCGTTAGTTTCCGTAAGGACCCCGCTGCCACGGGAGGGTAGGACAAAAGATGTCATGCAAGTTCTTTTCATAAGCACGTATGACTATGTTCGGAATACATGCCTACATTATATCAATGAACTGGAGCTAGTTCTGTGTCACCCTAGTTTATGACTGTCACATGATGAACCGCATCCGGCATAATTCTCCATCACTGATCCATTGCCTACAAGCTTTCCATATATTGTTCTTCTCTTATTTACTTTTCCGTTGCTATTGCTATCATCACTACAAAATACCAAAAACATTGCTTTTACTACTGTTACCTTTTGCTACCGTTATCACCACTATCATATTAATTTGCTACTAAACACTTTGCTGCAGATATTAAGTTTCCAGGTGTGGTTGAATTGACAACTCAGCTGCTAATACTTGAGAATATTCTTTGGCTCCCCTTGTGTCGAATCAATAAATTTGGGTTGAATAGAGCCCAGTTGGGGCGGTCGGGGATCTAGCATTTGGGGTTGCCTTTCTTTATTTTGGTTCCGTAGTCGGACCTTGTTTGTATTCTGGATGATGTATGGATTATTTATGTATTGTGTGAAGTGGCGATTGTAAGCCGACTCTTTATCCCTTTCTTATTCAGTACATGGGATGTGTAAATATTACCCCTCTTGCGACAGACCTACCATGCGGCTATGCCTCTAAGTCGTGCCCCGACACGTGGGAGATATAGCCGCATTGTGGGTGTTACACTCGCTTAGTGAGTCAATTTAACATTCAGATACGCCAACATGACTATCCTTTGCCCCAAGTTTATCTAGATCACCAGGCGATGATGGCTCACCGGTTCACTGATGATACTAACTCTCTTCATAATATTCGTTACAACCTAGTTTTTAGTGTGGATTCCCGTGATGTTATTCCGTTGCATGCACCTGCTTTGCTTGATTCTATTGCCAGGGGCAGATATAGGGTCATGCCATAGGAAATTATTGCTTATTGGAACGACCAAGCAATGGCAAAGGAGGAGCCCCAGGAGTGGGACGCTCAAGTGCTACCGCCACAACCCTTCTACATGGGACCGGAAGGCTACTACGGATGGTGATTACCAAGCTAGGCCAAAAGCCTAAGCTTGGGGGAGTACGTGTTTCCACCGACATTACATTCATGTTCACACATTTCATTCCTGTTGTGGAATTGTCACGGCAGATGTCCTTAGTGTCAGGACTTAGTCGCGAGGCCAACGCATCTATGTGGTAGCTTGAGAGGGGTTGAGCGGAATCGAGAGACGCAACACAGGGCAAGGATTTAGACAGCTTCGGGCCCCGGGAAACATCATCCGGTAACAACCCTACATGCTATTTGAGGCTAGGTCTCATTATGATCACAAGGGAGTCGCCGGTAAACCGGCTCTTTGTGTCTAGCCCTCGAGATTGTTTCTTCCTCTCCCTCCCTCTTTGGGGAGCCCTGCCCCTCCTTATATATGTTGAAGGGGCGGGTTACATGTGGAGTCCTATTAGGATTAGGACTAGTCTTTCTCTAATACAAACCGGATACAATTCCGGGTCTTGAATCCTTGTAAGCGAAATATTCCTCACGCCTTTCCTCTTAAACCGGCCCACCATAGTATGAACTGGCCTTCTGGGCCTTGGGCCTTGTCATCCGTCTGACCCGCCCGCCGGGTAACCAGTCAGTCATAATGACCAGGCGGGTTGCTTGTAAACCGCCAGGTCAGGGCGGGTCGCCAGTAAATCGCCAAGTGTCAGCGGGGTCTTCAAATAAACTGCCAAGTCCGGTCGGGTTATACTTCCGGCCGGTTTACGCCACGGGATATATCCCCAACATTAGCCCCCAGTTTAATTTGGATTTATCCATGTTAAACTGATCCTGTAAAACAAATACAAGAACAAATTTGACAGATTATGCTCCGGGTTAAGAATTCTTGTAAACCGGCACCTAATCATCCTTACTTCCTTGTCATATCCTTCTTCTAGAAAATCCAAGTCAATAAGCCAGCTTCATACTCAATTTGCTGACATTGGTTTCTCACAGAGAAATATTGTGAAGAATAATCCACTTGAGTCGGCTTCCAAAGCGTCGGCTTAAGAAATATTAGTCTTGAAATACTCATCTGATATTCAGCCGGTTTGAAGATGTAAAACTTGCCGGTTTAATATTACCAAAATTGTCGGTTTGTAAATATGGATGGCACTGAGTCATAATTGTTACCTACGCCAGGTCATAATTGTTGCAGACACCGGGTCAATCTGGTTTGCTCAGAACTGAGAATTTTGAAGATTTTTCTCCCTTATATCCATATTACCTGTAGCCCCCAAGCCTTGAGCAGAACAAAGTGATGGCTTAAGACTTGTTTCCATATAATTACTGCCACTTTGAAGAAATCCATGTTGTTCATCTAAGTCACTAGTAAAAACTGAATACTCCATATATGTAGCCCCCAAGTGCCGGGTCATTATGCAATAATGAGCAGGGACTTTATAAATATGATCATGTAAATTTGAACAATAACGTGTAGCCCCCAAGGGCCGGCTCAGTAAGATAATATTGAGCTGGGACTTCAATAAGTGAGCAAACAATGACTTTGCATTATCCCCCAAGTGTCATGGTGCATGCTTGCAGCGACATAAGACTTGTGTATTTGATGTAATCCCAACTTGAATAATGTAGCCCCCAAGTGCCGGGTCATAAGCCTGCAGCAACTCGGGACTATTTCTTCAATTGTAGAATAAATCATATCCATTGATAATATGATAGCCATTGCGCTAAAGCGACTTTGAAAACCTTAATCATAATACTGGTTATTGATAACCATAATAAAGTCCAGCCGTGTTGGCTATTAAAGATTTGAATAATATAATCCAATGATTTATGAGCGCATGATTCCAATGGCGCAATCCAAATATGTACTGGCGACTTATAGTCCCAAGCTAGGCCGGGTTAATAAACATCGGATAATTTCTCATCGTACACTGGCGACTTATAGTCAAAAGCCAGGCCGGGTTAATAAATGTCGGTGATTTATAATCATGCTTTATTCAACCTATTTCTGCATACAACAAGTTTAAAGTGTCCTGGCGGTTTACCGCCGGACGGGTCATAATGCCCAACATATAACCCGGGTTTATAACCAAGGCTGCACTTAAGAATAATCAAATATGAAATATATCATACCTGTGACATTGAATCACATCATTGATTTACCAACTTTTTGTAGTAAGGGTGATAACCCCAATCTTGAGTACTGATAACTCCTTCCATATTGTGCCGGTTTATGATAAAACCGTTCCGGGTTGTGATAAACACCGGTTTATCCATATTCAATTCTGGCGACTTATAGTCGAAATCAGACCGGGCTGATAGTCTCTGGATTATAATTTGATAGTGTACTGACAACTTGCTCCACTTTTGGAATTCATGTATGCATAATCCTTTATGTTCCTGCATATGAAAACTAAAAAGCATCATCATTGGCTGACCAACTGCTTGTATGATAGAAGTAAAAACATCAATCCGGAGTGATGATAACTCCTGGCCCTCTTGCCGGTTCATGTAGAAATCATATTGCGCTAAAAAGCCGTTGATTTGTTCATATAAGGTTGGTGACATCTAGTCAAGACCAGTCCGGAGCAATGCGCTACCAGTTTAGAATCTAATCATGTACTAACGACGAAGCGCTGAAAGTCATGCCGGTTTATAATGAACACTAGTTTGTTAGAAAAATGTTTATAAATCCCTTATCATGAAAACAGCAAAAACAACAGAAATATGCAAGGCTTTTCATGGGCTGCCAGGCCCTAAATCGAGGCTTTTCATGGGCTGCCGGGCGGCTGAGTTAAACCATTTTGCAAAGCCTTTTTAAGATGGACCTCAATCTTTAACCAATCACCGATTTAACTTTAACAAGTTCAGGGTCCATGGGATTGACTTGTGAAACGTTCGATGGGTCATACCAGGTTTACCTGGACGGAGTGACTTACTTAAAGAGACAGGATAACCTGGGATTTTATGTGTATACACCAGGCTTCCAAACCATGGCATGATAGCCCATTACAAGTGTAGATTCTAAGTTCATTTCGATAGCAAAGAATCCCCAAGTAACGTTTTGAGCTGTGCTCAATGGGTGCCTATGTTTGAGTTGTTGCTTTACAACACTCTCTTTGGCCCTGGATTGATTTGGCTTTGAGCCAATCAAGAGGTGTGACTATGGTTCGGATACGACCAAGCCCCCAAGTGATGTTGTGGCATTATGCCGATCAAGAGGTGTAGCTATGGTTCGGATACGCCCAAGCCCCCAAGTGATGTTGTGGCATTGCACCGATCAAGAGGTGTAGCTATGGTTCGGATACGACCAAGCCCCCAAGTGATCAATAATATGATAAGCCAATAAGGCAGGATACCCATGTTTGAACCGCGCATCATGGCAGCAGGTCCTCTTCGGCCACCTTTAACTTTTTGCAAGAGATAAATTCTTCTTGAACCAGGAGTTCTTAAACCGGATATTGAGAGCTTCAAAGCTTTGTGGGAGATATCTTTCCCTTGAACCGGATTGTAAACCGGGATCTTCATTTTCAGCCGGAAATTTTCTGACAGCCTTTCGAGAAGTTAATTCCTTTTTGAACCGGAAATTTTTAAACCGGATTTGAGAGCTTCTGAGCTTTGTGGGAGAACAGATTTCCCTTGAACTGGATTTTAAACCGGCATTCTTCATTTTGAACCAGAAATTTTCTGACGGGCCTTAAATTTTCATCCATCTGGTAGTAGCCTCCGGGACCGGGTTATCTTTCCCTCCAGCGTCCTGGGGTTCTTGACTTCACTGAAAAGCCGGCAACCTTTGCTGAGTCATATCATTATAGCCTCCGAGTCTCAAGGCGACTTGAGGAGTTGGCTTGAGATTCTTCATAATTAACCATGGTATAGACCGGTTTGAATCCTGCATGGGACAACTTGCAAACTTGAGTAATTGCTCTTTTAAAGAAAGCAATATATAATTTATAAAAATATGCTGGATGGATTTCACCTGATGCGTCAGGTAAGCAATTATCACCGCGGAGTTGATGATCACCATGGTGAAACTGAAAACAATCGCGGCTGAGTCGGCCGCGGGTGCTGACAGATTTTTCGGCCGTGGAGTTTTAAACCGTTGTGGACGGGAGAGTCAGCCATGGCGTTGTAAACCGGTGCGGTCGCGAGAGACGGCCACGACACTGTAAGCCGGTGCGGTTGTTCGTTGAATAACGGCGACCACCTGGGCCGAAAGATGTTGGCGTGCCTCCATCTCCGCGGTATAATATCACTTTTTGTCATAAATAATTGCCCTGCATAAACAATATTGCAGACCAAGGCAAAGATAAACTTGTTCTTTGACAAAAACAACATGTGCTAATAAATCAAATTTGGATGGATATCACCTGATTTGTTTGGACGACGGATGATCCGTTTATCGCGACAGAGGTGGCTCAGGCAGACCTGCGGCTTAATATAACCCCGGCGGCTCAAAACGGCAAGGGCGGCTCAACGCGACTCCGGCGGGTTGATGTAGATTAAGCTGCACAGGCGACGACTTGCGCACACTTGTTCCATCAGTAAGCGGGCGTAGACGCGGGTGCGTGATGGTGCTGACGTACACTTCATAGGCACAACATGGCACCACCTTTGCTGCACATTAAAATATACAGACCAAAGTAATTGTTCTTTGATGAAAACAATATGTTTAATAAAATAAACTTGGATGGATATAACCTATTTTGTCTCTGTTGGTCTGCACATAACTCTCGTAGACAAACCGGCGGTGGTATGATACATCTAATGTAAACTTTTGACGATCAGCAGTTGCATGTAATTGTTGTACCATCTTCAACAGGGTACCACTTGCCCTTTAAAGTTTGGACGTGCATGTTCCTCCTTTTGCAGTAGCATGTTACTCACATGCGTAGCATATGGGGGCGCTGTACCCCCTCAAAGTGCTCAAAATAAGATGATTCTGTTTCATGTACTGAACCAGACAACTTTCTTCCAATAGCAAATCATCGCAACATCGACCCATACTCTAGAGTCTCAACCAAAGCTGATCTTTTTTAACTCCATAACGCCACTTCTCTAAGTCCAAAGTTTACAATAATCCTACTAACAAAAGCAATGAATCGCTCCCACTTTCAATTTTTCCTTCACTGATGCAAGCGGCTAGTGGGAGTAACAGTAGCGAGCCGGTGCCGATTTAGCCGTGGAACGGCCCGGCACAGGATGGCATCAATGACTCGACGCAGAGCCTCAGCAGCAGAGGTGGGTGGCTGTGAAAGCAACGCCGGTAAGGGCCAAGAAGTCACTAAAACAACACACACACAATACATCGTCCAAGTTGTAGTAAAATTTTGACTTGGTCAAACGATGCATCTGTTGCTTGATATCGGCTCTGCTATGTTGAACCGGGGCATGTATACATAATGCCGAATCGGTGGCGACTTGACGACGACGGGCCATAATTCAGAGGCCAGTATCGAACAGTAGTAGCCGGCAACTTCATCGTTGTTTCACCTCCACGGATCCGCCCGACTCTGCCTCGGCCTCGACTCAAGTTTCCATTGACTCCGTGTCAGAGCCGCTATGTCGGCTTGTGGCCACAACGATAGATACTGCTTAGAGGAGTCCAGGGCGGGTTAACGCGGCGGCGTCTGGAGACAGCCGCACAAAACGGTGGTGAAGCGCCGGCGAGGGGAGCCCGGGTCGTGGCCAGCAAGAAAACCATGTGTGCTAAACTATTGTGCCATGATCCACCTCTTATAAGTTTATCTTGGAAACCAGAGGCACTCATTCCCTAGTTACTGATTCTGGCCGCTATCAACAATGGTTGCATCAGGGTGAAGCTTTCAAGCAGTATCCACCAACAAAAACACTGCCAGGGCTCAGAACTGCTCCCTTTTGCTCTTGCAAGGCCCTCAACTCTTGAAATTTGGTCTTTAAGAACGACCCGGATGGTGTATGCCGCAACGGACGGCGACTTGACAGGCACAAGGTGGGCCGGCGCTGGTGGCTGGTGGCTTGAAGCGAGGCCAGTGACCCAGCACGGGCTATTCGACAGCAGGGTCGTGGAGATAGCAGCTCGAAGGCAGACGACGGCTCGTGGGTGAGGCGAGCATCACGGGGGTGACGACGGCAACTCAAAGAGGCGGTCCATGACTAGAGGCAGTGGTGGAGCAAGGTGGCAGCAACATGTCGCCGCTGAGGCAAGCCCGCGGTGCGGCGGAGAACTGGGGTGGCTTGGAGTGAGGCCGAGACGGCGACGGTGGAGGCCGGCCGGCTCAAGGCGGAGGTGCGGCTACTTCGAAGTAGTAGAAGCTGATGAAGGCGACGGGGGCCGAAACGAGCGGCGGAGATGGCGGCTAGAGCCAGGAGAGGCGACGGGCAGCTGACTGATGAGGCGACTTGGAGGCGCCGTGGAAGGAACCGGGCGCAACACAAGCACGGTCAAGGTCGAGGAGCAACCAGGCGCGACGGTTGGTAGCTTGAAGCCGGCGTTTTAACAGTGGCGGCTCGGAGTGGTAGCAGTGGAGGCGGATTCGAGCCGGAGGTGGAACGAGGCCAGCCACAGGTCGTGGTTAGTTTTGGATGGATTCACATCCGCATCCTCTGGATCGTGCCCCCCTCCCTTTTTTTAAGGAATGATGATTTGACCAGCCTGCGTGCCTAGCCACTTTTGGGAATCGATGGTTGGGTTTGCTTCGGCCTTCACTCAGACTGCAGATTTTTTTTTGAGGGGTAACTGCAGATGATTTTACGATCGTGGGAGTACTAGTTGACGTCCACTGGATTTGCCAATTCGATGTGCAGTGCCTCGGCGAATCTTCTCGGGACTTGTCTCGAAAAGAACTCCAGAAACCTCACGGAACGACTGCCATATTGAGGGATTGATCCAACCATAACGGAAATAGCCTACCTATTGCTTCAAACTTCTGTCGGTCTTGCGAGATCTGTGCCTTGGCAGATTGTTGAACGGCGGCTACGCGCACAGACATGACCCTTGTTTTTCTCGATCTTTCTTTTGCTTTAGCTAACGCTGCGGATGCGGTAGGCATGTTCTCCATCCGAAAAATTATGAACTTCTGGATCCATGGAAGAAAGCCCTCCAAGAACTCAACACCACTGTATGCATGCCCCATGGTGGGCGCCAACTATCGTGGAATTGTCACGGCAGATGTCCATAACGCCACTTCTCTAAGTCCAAAGTTTACAATAATCCTGCTAACAAAAGCAATGAATCGCTCCCACTTTCAATTTTTCCTTCACTGATGCAAGCGGCTAGTGGGAGCAACAGTAGCGAGCCGGTGCCGATTTAGCCGTGGAACGGCCCGGCACAGGATGGCATCAATGACTCGACGCAGAGCCTCAGCAGAAGAGGCGGGTGGCTGTGAAAGCAACGCCGGTAAGGGCCAAGAAGTCACTGAAAGAACACACACACAATACATCGTCCAAGTTGTAGTAAAATTTTGACTTGGTCAAACGATGCATCCGTTGCTTGATATCGGCTCTGCTATGTTGAACCGGGGCATGTATACATAATGCTGAATCGGTGGCGACTTGACGACGACGGGCCATAATTCAGAGGCCAGTATCGAATAGTAGTAGCCGGCAACTTCATCGCTGTTTCACCTCCACGGATCCGCCCGACTCTGCCTCGGCCTCGAATCAAGTTGCCATTGACTCCGTGTCAGAGCTGCTATGTCGGCTTGTGGCCACAACGACAGATGCTGCTTAGAGGAGTCCAGGGCGGGTTAACGCGGCGGCGTCTGGAGACGGCCGCACAAAACGGTGGTGAAGTGCCAGCGAGGGGAGCCCAGGTCGTGGCCAGCAAGAAAACCATGTGTGCTAAACTATTGCGCCATGATCCACCTCTTATAAGTTTATCTTGGAAACCATAGGCACTCATTCCCTAGTTACTGCTTCTGGCCGCTATCAACAATGGTTGCATCAGGGTGAAGCTTTCAAGCAGTATCCACCAACAAAACACTGTCAGGGCTCAGAACTGCTCCCTTTTGCTCTTGCAAGGCCCTCAACTCTTGAAATTTGGTCTCTGAGAACGACCCGGATGGTGTATGCCGCAACGGGCGGCGACTTGACAGGCACGAGGTGAGCCGGCGCTGGTGGCTGGTGGTCTGAAGCAAGGCCAGTGACCCGACACGGGCTATTTGACAGCAGGGTCATGGAGATAGCAGCTCGAAGGCAGACGACGGCTCGTGGGTGAGGCGAGCACCGCGGGGGTGATGACGGCAACTCAAAGAGGCAGTCCATGACTAGAGGCAGTGGCGGAGCAAGGCGGCAGCAGCATGTCGCCGCTGAGGCAAGCCCACGGTGCGGTGGAGAACTGGGGTGGCTCGGAGTGAGGCTGAGACGGCGACGGCGGAGGCCGGCCGGCTCAAGGCGGAGGTGCGGTGACTTCGAAGGAGTAGAAGCTGATGAAGGCGACGGGGGCCGAAACGAGCGGCGGAGATGGCGGCTCGAGCCGGCAGAGGCGACGGGCAGCGGACTGACAAGGCAACTTGGAGGCGCCGTGGAAGGAACCGGGCAGAACACAAGCACGGTCAAGGTCAAGGAGCAACCAGGCGCGACGGTTGGTAGCTTGAAGCCGGCGTTTTAATAGTGGCGGCTCGGAGTGGTAGCAGCGGAGGCGGATTCTAGCCGGAGGTGGAACGAGGCCAGCCACAGGTCATGGTTGGTTTTGGATGGATTCACAACCGCGTCCTCCGGATCGTGCCCCCCCCCCTTTTTTTTAAGGAATGATGATTTGACCAGCCTGCGTGCCTAGCCACTTTTGGGAATCGATGGTTGGGTTTGCTTCGGCCTTCTCTCGGACTACAGATTTTTTTGAGGGGTAAGTGCAGATGATTTTACGATCGTGGGAGTACTAGTTGACGTCCACTGGATTTGCCAATTCGATGTGCAGTGCCCCAGCGAATCTTCTCGGGACTTGTCTCGAAAAGAACTCCAGAAACCTCACAGAACGACTGCCATATTGAGGGATTGATCCAACCATAACGCAAACAGCCTACCTATTGCTTCAAACTTCTGTCGGTCTTGCTAGATCTGTGCCTAGGAAGATCGTTGAACGGCGGCTACGCGCACAGACATGACCCTTGTTTTTCTCGATCTTTCTTTTGCTTTAGCTAACGCTGTGGATGCAGTAGGCATGTTCTCCATCCGAAAAATTATGAACTTCTGGATCCATGGAAGAAATCCCTCCAAGAATTCAACACCATCGTATGCATGCCCCATGGTGGGCGCCAACTGTCGTGGAATTGTCACGGCAGATGTGCATAATGCCACTTCTCTAAGTCCAAAGTTTACAATAATCCTGCTAACAAAAACAATGAATCGCTCCCACTTTCAATTTTTCCTTCACTGATGCAAGCGGCTAGTGGGAGCAACAGTAGCGAGCCGATGCCGATTTAGCCGTGGAACGGCCCGGCACAAGATGGCATCAATGACTCGACGCAGAGCCTCAGCAGCAGAGGCGGGTGGCTGTGAAAGCCATGCCGGTAAGGGCCAAGAAGTCACTGAAAGAACACACACACAATACATCGTCCAAGTTGTAGTAAAATTTTGACCTGGTCAAATGATGCATCTGTTGCTTGATATCGGCTCTGCTATGTTGCACCGGGGCATGTATACGTAATGCCGAATCAGTGGCGACTTGACGACGAAGGGCCATAATTCAGAGGCCAGTATCGAATAGTAGTAGCCGGCAACTTCATCGTTGTTTCACCTCCGCGGATCTGCCCGACTCTGCCTCGGCCTCGACTCAAGTTGCCATTGACTCCGTGTCAGAGCCGCTATGTCGGCTTGTGGCCACAACGACAGATGCTGCTTAGAGGAGTCCAGGGCGGGTTAACGCGGCGGTGTCTGGAGACGGCCGCACAAAACGGTGGTGAAGCACCGGCGAGGGGAGCCCAGGTCGTGGCCAGCAAGAAAACCATGTGTGCTAAACTATTGTGCCATGATCCACCTCTTATAAGTTTATCTTGGAAACCAGAGGCACTCATTCCCTAGTTACTGCTTCTGGCCGCTATCAACAATGGTTGCATCAGGGTGAAGCTTTCAAGAAGTATCCACCAACAAAAACACTGTCAGGGCTCAGAACTGCTCCCTTTTGCTCTTGCAAGGCCCTCAGCTCTTGAAATTTGGTCTCTGAGAACGACCCGGATGGTGTATGCCGCAACGGGCGGCGACTTGACAGGCACGAGGTGAGCCGGCGCTAGTGGCTGGTGGCCTGAAGCGAGGCCAGTGACCCGGCGCGGGCTATTCGACAGCAGGGTCGTGGAGATAGCAGCTCAAAGGCAGACGATGGCTCGTGGGTGAGGCGAGCACCGCGGGGGTGACGACGGCAACTCAAAGAGGCGGTCCATGACTAGGAAGTGGCGGAGCAAGGCGGCAGCAGCATGTCGCTGCTGAGGCAAGCCCGCGGTGCGGTGGAGAACTGGGGTGGCTCGGAGTGAGGCCGAGACGGCGACGGCGGAGGCCGGCCGGCTCAAGGCGGAGGTGCGGCGACTTCGAAGCAGTAGAAGCTGATGAAGGCGACGGGGGCCGAAATGAGCGGCGGAGATGGCGGCTCGAGCCGGCAGAGGCACCGGGCAGCGCACTGACGAGGCGACTTGGAGGCGCCGTGGAAGGAACCGGGCGCAACACAAGCACGGTCAAGGTCAAGGAGCAACCAGGCGCGACGGTTGGTAGCTTGAAGCCGGCGTTTTAAAAGTGGCGGCTCGGAGT
>NC_041388.1:51713099-51746386 GCF_002162155.2 Triticum dicoccoides
TTTAAGGAATGATGATTTGACCAGCCTTCGTGCCTAGCCACTTTTGGGAATCGATGGTTGGGTTTGCTTCGGCCTTCACTCGGACTGCAGATTTTTTTTGAGGGGTAACTGTAGATGATTTTACGATCGTGGGAGTACTAGTTGACGTCCACTGGATTTGCCAATTCGATGTGCAGTGCCCCAGCGAATCTTCTCGGGACTTGTCTCGAAAAGAACTCCAGAAACCTCACAGAACGACTGCCATATTGAGGGATTGATCCAACCATAACGCAAACAGCCTACCTATTGCTTCAAACTTCTGTCGGTCTTGCTAGATCTGTGCCTAGGAAGATCGTTGAACAGCGGCTACGCGCACAGACATGACCCTTGTTTTTCTCGATCTTTCTTTTGCTTTAGCTAACGCTGTGGATGCAGTAGGCATGTTCTCCATCCGAAAAATTATGAACTTTTGGATCCATGGAAGAAATCCCTCCAAGAATTCAACACCATCGTATGCATGCCCCATGGTGGGCGCCAACTGTCGTGGAATTGTCATGGAAGATGTCCTTAGTGTCAGGACTTAGTCGCGAGGCCAACGCATCTATGTGGTAGCTTGAGAGGGGTTGAGCGGAAATCGAGAGACGCAACACAGGGCAAGGATTTAGACAGCTTCGGGCCCCGGGAAATATAATCCGGTAACAACCCTACATGTTGTTTGAGGCTAGGTCTCATTATGATCACGAGGGAGTCGCCGGTAAACTGGCTCTTTGTGTCTAGCCCTAGAGATTGCTTCTTCCTCTCCCTCCCTCTTTAGGGAGCTCTGCCCCTCCTTATATATGTTGAAGGGGCGGGTTACATGTGGAGTCCTATTAGGATTAGGACTAGTCTTTCTCTAATACAAACCGGATACAAGTCCGGGTCTTGACTCCTTGTGAGGGAAATATTCCTCACGCCTTTCCTCTTAAACCGGCCCACCATAGTATGAACCGACCTTCTGGGCCTCGGGCCTTATCATCCGTTTGACCTGCCCACCGGGTTACCAGTGAGTCATAATGACCAGGCGGGTTGCTTGTAAACCGCCAGGTCAGGGCGGGTCGCCAGTAAATCGCCAAATATCAACGGGGTCTTCAAATAAACCGCCAAGTCCGGCCAGGTTATACTTCCAGCCGGTTTACGCCACAGGGTATATCCCCGACAATTCCAGTTGTTGGTGTCCACACTTTTCATTATATTATCCATGCTAGATTTATTTTTCCCGCTTCCTTCTTGTGTGTTTGAAAAACTTTAAGAAAACTCAAAAATATTTCTCGCTTCTTTTCGGTTTTTCTTTCCAGCTTAAATTAGTTGTAGTGTTAAAAGAAAACCCAGAAAGATTTCCATATCCTTCTTTTGCTTGTTGGGAGCTTTCCTGTGTATATAGTTTTTCTCGTTTTTGTTTTCCTTTCTTTAATTTGCTCTCCTCAAGAAAACTAAAAAATCCAAAAATATTTCAGTGTGTTTCTTTGAAATTCTTTTCTTTTATCGAGTCATACCAAGGAGAAGACAACGATGAAAATGTTGAGTGGCTCTCGTATGTATTATCGTTGATTTAACAAAGATCTCATACTACCTTGTCTTCTCCTTTTGAATAAAATGTTTGCAGATTCCAACTTAGTCCACGGCACTCTTGCACTATTATTATTTTCATATCATTCGGTCGTGCAAGTGAAAGGCAATAATGACAATATTTTATGAATTGACTGTGGCAGAGAGAAGCAGGTATGAACTCAACTTGTTTTTTTTTTGTAAATATGTGTAACCTAGTATCCATGATTCATCATATTATGATCAAACATGTTTGCAATGACAATTAGAGATTATAGTTTCTCATGCCATGCTTAAGTAGCTACGAGTGGATAATGATTTATCTTGTGTGTTAACATGCATTAAATTGATCGTGTTGTAGTATGATGATATGGTATCCTCCTCTGAATGTTTCAAGTGGCTTGACTTGGCACATGTTCATGCATGTAGTTGAATCAAAACCAACCTAGCCTCTACAATACTTATGTTCATGGTGTTCATATCCTAATCAAGCTAGTATTCAATGTTGATTATTCATAATGCATGTTCATGACCGTTTTCGCTCTCTAGGTGGCCACTTCTCACCCTATTTGCTAGCCTACGCATGTACTAAGCGGGAATACTGCTTGTGCATCAAAATCCTTAAACCCAAGTTATTCCAGATGAGTCCACCAGATCTACCTATATGCGGTATTACCCTATCGTTCCAAGTAATTTGCATGTGCCACCTCTAAAATTTAAAATGAACATATGTTTTGTGTGCCTGGACCGCTCATGGAGCGATAGGGGGCGGTCAGTATCTGCCATGCTAAGCGGGTTATTCTCATGATGAGTGTTTATTCACTCGGCCTTGCACGAGAGGGGCGGTAATAGGGATGCCCAGTCCCAAAATAAAAAACTGCAAATAATTAAAAAAATCTCCCCCGGGATTGTTGTTGGTATGGACGGTACCCATGGATTCGGCTAGTCGTGGAGTGTGTTTGTTGGTGGAGGGGGGATAAACCTTTACTTTTACCACTTGGGAACCGCTATTAATGTGTTTAGCATGGAATATATTGATAACTCTTGGACGTAATGTTGACAAGAAGGGTGTACCTCCCAAAATTAAATTTATCTCTATTTTAAGCTTTGAGCTCTGGCACCTCTGCAAGTATCTGCTTCCCTCTGCGGAGGGACTATCTATTTAATTTTATATTGAGTCATCACCTTCTCAAACAAGCGCCAGACACGAGAGCACTATTGTCATACTCATGCATTGTGTATAGTTAATATTGGATGCATCATGACTGGATCTTTTCTATCATGAATTACAATGTTTAGTCGCTGCTTGCGTTGGAGGTATTGTGCATTTATGTTTTCCGGTCTCAGAAAGGGCTAGTGAGATACCACTATTTTCATATTATATCATGATTGTTTTGACAAAGTGTTATCATTTGAGATATCTTATTATTGCTCTCTAGTTGATTATGCCATTGATAAGAGTTAATATACTTTTGAAGAGTTATTGTTGACATGGCTACTCATGATCTTTGTTGAAAACCTAGGTGCTACTTAAGCTTATTTATGTAATCAAGAACAAAAGAGTTCGTAAAAATTTTTCTTTATCACTTTCAGTTTGTCAACTGAATTGCTTGAGGACAAGCAAAGGTTTAAACTTGGGGGAGTTGATACGTCTCCATCGTATCTACTTTTCCTAATGCTTTTGCCCTTGTTTTGGACTCTAATTTGCATGATTTGAATCAAACTAACCCGGACTAACGTTGTTTTGAGCAGAACTACCATGGCGTTGTTTTTGTGTAGAAATAGAAGTTCTCATATTTGGACGAAACTTTTTGGAGAAATATTTCAGAATAAATAAAAATACTGGAACCAAGAACCACCAGAGAGGGGGCCCCGGCTGACCACAAGACACCAGGACGCCCCCCACCCCCTCCAGGCATGCCCTGGTGGGTTGTGGGGCCCTCGGGGCTCTGCTGACCCAAATTCTAGCAATATAAATTCCTATTTTTGGAGAAAAAATAAGAGAGGAAGTTTCATTGCGTTTCACGACCCGGAGCCGCCGCCGCCTCCTGTTCTTCATCGGGAGGCAAGATCTGGAGCCAGTTTGGGGCTCCAAAGAAGGGAATCTTTGGTCTTCGTCATCACCAATCCTCCATCACCAATTCTATGATGCTCCCCACCAGAAGTGAGTAATTCCTTCGTAGGCTCGTTGGTCGGTGAGGGGTTAGATGAGATTCATCACGCGATCGAGTTAGTTTTGTTAGGACTTGATCCCTAGTATCCACTATGTTCTAAGATTGATGTTATTATGACTTTGCTATGCTTAATGCTTGTCACTAGGGCCCAAGTGCCATGATTTCAGATCTGAACCGTTTATGTTTTCATATCTATGTTCTAGATCCGATCTTGCAAGTCATATTCACCTATTACATGTTATGATCCGTAAACTCCAGTGTGACAGTAATTGGGATACTTTTCGGTGATGAACGTAGTTTGAGGAGTTCATGTATTCACTGTGTGTTAATGCTTTGTTCTAGTTCTCTATTAAAAGGAGGCCTTACTATCCCTTAGTTTTCTTATGGACCCCGCTAACACAGGAGGGTAGGACAAAAGATGGCATGCAAGTTCTTTTCCATAAGCACATATGACTATTTATGAAATACATGCCTACATTATATTTATGAACTGGAGCTAGTTTTGAATCGCCCTAGGTTATGACTGTTATATGATGAATATTATCCAACGAAATCATCGATATAATGCCTACGAGTTCTCCACATATTGTTCTTGCTAAGTTACTACTAATAACCCACAAGTATAGGGGATCGCAACAGTTTTTGAGGGTAGAGTATTCAACCCAAATTTATTGATTCGACACAAGGGGAGCCAAAGAATATTCTCAAGTATTAGCAGCTGAGTTGTCAATTCAACCACACCTGGAAACTTAATATCTGGAGCAAAGTATTTAGTAGCAAAGTAATATGATAGTAGTGGTAACGATAGAAAAAGTAATGGTAGCAAAAGTAATATTTTTGGTATTTTGTAGTGATTGTAACAATAGCAACGGAAAAGTAAATAAGCGAAGAACGATATATGGAAAGCTCGTAGGCAATGAATCGGTGATACAGAATTATGCCAGATGCGGTTCATCATGTAACAGTCATAACCTAGGGTGACACAGAACTAGCTCCAATTCATCAATGTAATGTAGGCATGTATTCTGAATATAGTCATACGTGCTTATGGAAAAGAACTTGCATGACATCTTTTGTCCTACCCTCCCGTGGCAACGGGTTCCTAGCGGAAACTAAGGGATATTAAGGCCACCTTTTAATAGAGTACCGGACCAAAGCATTAACACATAGTGAATACATGAACTCCTCAAACTACGGTCATCACCGGAAGTGGTCCCGATTATTGTCACTTCGGGGTTGCCGGATCATAACACATAGTAGGTGACTATAGACTTGCAAGATAGGATCAAGAACTCACATATATTCATGAAAACATAATAGGTTCAGATCTGAAATCATGGCACTCGGGCCCTAGTGACAAGCATTAAGCATAGCAAAGTCATAGCAACATCAATCTCAGAACATAGTGGATACTACGAATCAAACCCTAACAAAACTAACTCGATTACATGATAAATCTCATGCAACCCATCACCGTCCAGCAAGCCTACGATGGAATTACTCACGCACGGCAGTGAGCATCACGAAATTGGTGATGGAGGATGGTCGATGATGATGATGGCGACGGATTCCCCTCTCTGGAGCCCCGAACGGACTCCAGATCAGCCCTCCCGAGAGAGTTTAGGGCTTGGCGGCGGCTCCATATCGTAAAATGCGATGAATCTTTCTCCTTGCTTTTTTCTCTCTGAACACGAATATATAGAGTTGGAGTTGAGGTCGGAGGAGCTCTAGGGGGCCCACGAGGTAGGGGGCGCGCCCCCCACCCTCTTGGCTAGGGTGTGGGCCCCCCTGGCCTTGATCTTTTGCCAGTATTTTTTATTATTTCCAACAATACGCTCCGTGGAGTTTCAGGTCATTCCGAGAACTTTTGTTTCTGCACATAAATAATACCATGGCAATTCTGCTGAAAACAGCGTCAGTCCGGCTTAGTTCCATTCAAATCATGCAAGTTAGAGTCCAAAACAAGGGCAAAAGTGTTTGGAAAAGTAGATACGACGGAGACGTATCAACTCCCCCAAGCTTAAACCTTTTCTTGTCCTCAAGCAATTCAGTTGACAAACTGAAAGTGATAAAGAAAAACTTCTACAAACTTTGTTTGCTCTTTTTGTTATAAATATGTAAAGCCAACATTCAAGTTTTTAGCAAAGATTATAAACTAACCATATTCACAATAACGCTTAGGTCTCATGTTTACTCATATCAGTGGCATAATCAACTAGCGAGCAATAATAATAAACATCGGATGACAACACTTTCTCAAAACAATCATAATATGATAGAATAAGATGGTATCTCGCTAGCCCTTTCTGAGACCGCAAAACATAAATGCAGAGCACCTTTAAAGATCAAGGACTGGCTAGACATTGTAATTCATGGTAAAAGAGATCCAGTCAAGTCATACTCAATGTAAACTAACAGTGATGAATGCAAATGACAGTGGTGCTCTCCAGTGGGTGCTTTTTAGTAAGAGAATGATGACTGAACATAAAATTAAATAGATAGGCCCTTCGCAGAGGGAATCAGGGATTTGTAGAGGTGCCAGACCTTGGTTTTGAAATAGAGATGAATAATATTTTGAGTGGTATACTTTCATTGTCAACATAACAACCAAGAGATGGCGATATCTTCCATGCTACACGCATTATAGGCGGTTCCCAAACAAAATGGTAAAGTTTATACTCCCCCTCCACCAACAAGCATCAATCCATGGCTTGCTCGAAACAACGAGTGCCTCCAACTAACAAGAGTCCCAGGGGGAGTTTTGTTTGCAATTATTTTGATTTGATTTGCATAAAGCATGGGACTGGGCATCCCGGTGACTAGCCACTTTCTCGTGAGTGAGGAGCGGAGTCCACTCCTCTTGAGAATAACCCGCCTAACATGGAAGATACGGACAGCCCTAGTTGATACATGAGCTATTCGAGCATACAAAACAGGATATTTATTTGAAGGTTTAGAGTTTGTCACATACAAATTTACTTGGAATGGCAGGTAGATACCGTATATAGGTAGGTATGGTGGACTCATATGGAATAACTTTGGGGTTTATGGGATTGGATGCACAAGCAGTATTCCCGCTTAGTACAGGTGAAGGCTAGGAAAAGACTAGGAAACGACCAGCTAGAGAGCGACAACAGTCATGAACATGCATTAAAATTAATCAACACCGAATGCAAGCATGAGTAGGGTATAATGCACCATGAACATAAATTTCGTAGAGGCTATGTTGATTTTGTTTCAACTACATGCGTGAACATGTGCCAAGTCAAGCCACTCGAATCGTTCAAAAGAGGATACCACCCTATCATACCACATCACAACCATTTTAATAGCATGTTGGCACGCAAGGTAAACCATTATAAGCTCCTAGCTAATTAAGCATGGCATAAGAAACTATGATCTCTAATTGTCATTGCAAACATGTTTATTCATAATAGGCTGAATCAGGAACGATGAACTAATCATATTTACAAAAACAAGAGAGGTCGAGTTCATACTAGCTTCTCCCATCTCAACCAGTCCATCATATATCGTCATAATTGCCTTTCACTTGCACGATTGAACGATGTGGATAATAATAATAGTGCACGTGCATTGGACTAAGCTGGAATCTGCAAGCATTCAATAAACAGGAGAAGACAAGGCAATATGGGATCTTTTGTCAGATCAACAATAATGCATATAGGAGCCACTTTAACAGTTTAATTAAGGTCTTCTCCTATCGACCCCCAAAAGAAAAGAAAAGAAATAAAACTATTTACACGGGAAAGCTCCCAACAAGCAAAAAGAAGAACAGGAAATCTTTTTGGGTTTTCTTTTTAATTACTACCACAAGCATAGAAAATTAAACTAGCTAAAAGCTACAACTATTTTTTTTGTTTTTCTTAAGGTTTATTAAACACACAAGAAGAAAGCATAAAAAGGGAATAAACAAGCATGGATATTATAATGAAAAAGTATGAGCACCGACATCTAGCAATGAGTGTGTGAACATGAATGTAATGTCGGTGGGAAATATGTACTCCCCCAAGCTTAGGCTTTTGGCCTAAGTTGGTCTAATGCCACGGATGGCCTGGCAGATATCCAAAGTTGTAGTTGGGGTCGTACTGAGATGAAGCAGTCATTGCATCGTGGGCTGCAGCTTGGAGGCGAGCTATCTCAGCTCTCCTCTTATACTCTTCCGCCTCCTCTCTGGTTATAGAATATCTCCCTTTTGCCTAAAAGTCAAAGAAAGTAGAAGCAGGGAGAGCGATGTGATAGGTGCGTCGTCTGTCAAAGATTAGTCGGTACTGGAGGAACTGGTCGTTCCTCTCAACAAACTAATGACGAACCATAGCCTCATAATCCAAATAAGCAGGAGGCAACTCAATATCATCCTCACGTATGGTTATACCAAGAAAATTAGCTATGCGGGTTGCATAAATTCCACTGAATAAATCTCCATTAAATCTATTAAGATGCAACCTACATGCAACAATGGCTCCCAAATTATAAGATTTATCTCCTAACATAGCACTCCTAAGAATACTGAGGTCAGGGACACACATATGACATGCTTCATCTTTACCATTTATGCACCTACCTATGAAGAGAGAGAAATAATGTATAGCAGGAAAATGAATGCTCCCTATGGTAGCTTGTGCTATATCTCTAGATTCCACCACAGTTATCCTAGCAAGAAAATCTCTAAATTCAGATTTGCGAGGTTCACTAGCACTACCCCATTGTGGAAGTTTGCAAGCAGTGGTAAAGTCCTCTAAGTCCATAGTGTAAGGATTTTCATAAAGGTCAAACAGGACAGTTTGAGAATTACATGAAGATGAAAATTCAAACCTCCTCACAAAGGAACTACTGAGATAGTGGTACTAACAGTATTTTGTAGTGATTGTAACAATAGCAACGGAAAAGTAAATAAGCGAAGAACAATATATGGAAAGCTCGTAGGCAATGGATCGGTGATAGAGAATTATGCTAGATGCGGTTCATCATGTAACAGTCATAACCTAGGGTGACACAGAACTAGCCCTCCCGAGAGAGTTTAGGGCTTGGCGGCGTCTCTGTATCGTAAAACGTGATGAATCTATCTCCTTGATTTTTTTCTCTCCGAACACGAATATATAAAGTTGGAGTTGAGGTCGGAGGTGCTCCAGGGGGGCCATGAGATAGGGGGGCACGCCCAGGGGGCAGGCGCGCCCCCCACCCTCGTGGCTAGGGTGTGGGCCCCCTGGCCTTGATGTTTTGCCAGTATTTTTATTATTTCCAAAAATATGTTCCGTGGAATTTCAGGTCATTCCGAGAACTTTTGTTTCTGCACATAAATAACACCATGGAAATTCTGCTGAAAACAGCGTCAGTCCGGGTTAGTTCCATTCAAATCATGCAAGTTAGAGTCCAAAACAAGGGCAAAAGTGTTTGGAAAAGTAGATACAACGGAGACGTATCAACTACTGCTGATGTTACTGTTACACTTGCTACAAAACCATTGCTATCATTGTTACTGTTACCACTTCTATCAAAACTATCATATTATTGTGCTACTGATCACTGTGCTGCAGATATTTAATCTCCAGGTGTGGTAGAATTGACAACTCAATTGTAATACTTGTAAATATTCTTTGGCTCCCCTTGTGTCGAATCTATATATTTGGGTTGAATACTCTACCCTCAAAAACTGTTGGGATGCCCTATACTTGTGGGTTATCAGCAATTCAAATCTAGGAGAGCTAGATCTAATAGGTATTTCATAATTTTCAGTTCCAGTAATTTCATCAGTTTCAGCATTCTCAATATCTTTAGCTCTAGCAAGTTATTCATCAAGAAATTCACCTAGTGGCACATTATTATCAAGCAAGGTACTAGCATCATCATAAGCATCATTCATAGAAGAAGTAGCATCATCAATAACTTGCGACATATAAGAATTAATAGCAGGTGGTGGTGTTGCAAGTCTATTCAAAACAAAAGGTGAATCAAGTGCAAAGCTAGATGGCAATTCCTTACCTCCCCTCGTCTTAGAGGGAACGATCTTGGTTCTAGTATCTTTCAGATTCTTCATAGTGAATAACAAACAGAAATCCCAAGTGACTCAACAAATATAACTATGCTCCCCGGCAACAGCGCCAGAAAAAGGTCTTGATAACCCACAAGTATAGGGGACCGCAATGGTTTTCGAGGGTAGAGTATTCAACCCAACTTTATAGATTCGATACAAGGGGGGCCAAAGAATATTTGTAAGTATTAGCAATTGAGTTGTCAATTCAACCACACCTAGAGATTAAATATCTGCAGCAAAGTGATTAGTAACACAGTAATAGGATAGTAGTAGTAACGATAGCAGTGGTAACGGTAACAGCAGTAACAATTTTGTAGCAGTTGGAACAGTAGCAATAGCAATAGTAACTTAGCAATAACAATATGTGAAAAGCTCGTAGGCATTGGATCAGTGATTACGTTGGATAATATTCATCATATAACAGTAATAAGCTAGGGTGATACAGAACTAGCTCTAGTTCATAAATATAATGTAGGCATGTACTCCGTAAATAGTCATACGTGCTTATAGAAAAGAACTTGCACTGGTACGCGTCGGTGCTATACAAACAGTTTTTAACTCCTTTCCGCGACGGTGTTTGGAACCGTCGCCAAGTGAGTGTGGGCGATAAGGGGGTCCTTCCCACACGACCCAGAAACCATTGGGGATATGCCCTCCTGCCACACACGCTCAGCAAAATGAGGTCGTGTGCGACCGGCGGGCGCTCATATACGGTAATACGTATAATAGAGCTAAAAAATACAATTATACATGCAAAATTGTTTCCGGTCGCAAGTACATCCCACACAATCAGTCCCCGCTAAACCTTTTCGTTAGTATGTACATCCCACACAGTCGCTCCAAGGAAAACGTTTCTGTTCATAGGTACATCACACACAATTTTCCCCGTTAAATCATTTGTGATAGCGTTGCCATTGCACACGATATTAACAATTTTATCGTCTGCGTTATTGAATGCATCACAAACGGTGCGTAGAAGAAACTGTGTGGCAAAGGTTGTCCATCACACACAGTTTCTATGTGGTAAACGCTTGCGCAATGTGGCCTAACATAAATAGTTTTCAAGAGGATGTCGTGTGTGCAGTGGAGATTGATCGCACACGTAGTGAATCCTAGAAACGTTTCTGATCTCCACGTCTATCGTAGACGTTTCGCTTTCGCAAACTGTGTGCAGTGTAATCCCTAATTTAAAAATCACATGTTTTGAATTTGAAAGTAGGCAATCACTTATTTAATATCCAACCATGTTTATTACAAATATAGGTTCAACCACGAATGCATAATTCGATGCACAGGTACATATACTGAAGAACTATAGAAGAACCAAGTAAAGAATGATGAACCACAGTTGTACTAAAGACAGCAAAGGGAGAGGCGAAAGACATTCTGGTTGCTGGAGAAGGTGAAGCGGAATGCCCATATTGTGCCCTCCTCCATGTGTAATGCGTGCATGACTCTAGGCCAACCCCTTGTGATGGCTTCCTGTCCAGCCTTCATTGTCTTCATTGTGACTTCTCGATGCTCATTGTAGTCTGGATGAAATACTTCAACCTTCATTGTGTGTCCACCAATCATGTACTTTTCGAGGTAATCTTGAGTGAACTGCTTCGGGAACCACTGTGAACGAAAAAGATTCAGACATTGTTGTCTAACAACTCATTATGGGCAGTAAAATGAGAAGGTTGCAGAGTTTGTAGTTACCATCCTACAGCTCACTGTTGTGTTGGATAGAGCATAAACAAATAATTTGCTTGCCACCATTCGTATCTTTTTGCTAATAATCCTTATCAGTTTTCTCACTTGATGCTTGTTCATGAATATCTCATTGCCCCATACGCAAAAAGGGTTGATGCGTGGATCCTTCCCAAGGGCATATGTACCTACAAGCAACAAGTCAATATTAGAAGCTAACAAGTGTCCAGGCCTGGATCTATATGCACTACATCGTGGAACGACGGGGGAGTACAAGCCGAGGGATGAAGCTAACCTTGGCGGAAAATGGTGGCCACTCCCATTGTTGTCCTACATAAGTAGTGGAAAGGCATGATAAGTACATCAACCTTAACATCAAACAAATATAGCAAAGGTAAACAACATGATCTCCAAATGATAGCTTGAATGTGTTGGTTTCAGCATGCTGTTAAAACAGATATAAAATGGAGTGCAATGTTACTGACAGCAGGCTTAACAGCCATCAAATATTGCAATTCAAACTAGTATTGTTGAAAATGAATAGAACATAGATAATGCTTAAACATCACACTGGATAAATGTGTAAAACTGAAACAAAGGGCATGTGTTAACTACACCAGGAACAGCTGGAACCAAATATAGCCGTTCAAACTGGTATTGATGTAGTCGAGTGGCACAGTTCCGACTTGCACATAATGAACAACACATTGTGAATGACTGAAATGAACGAGGCATAAATGACCAGTATAACAACCAAATATAGCCATTGAAAACTGGATAGTCTCACTGCAACCAACCTAACAAGCAAATACAGATAAACAGGGCATGTGCTTGAAAACTGGACAAATGCTCACTGCAACCAACCTAACAAGCAGATACATATAAACAAGGCATCTGCTTGATAACTAGACAAATGCTAAAAAAGCAACCTAACAACCAAATACAGATAAACAAGGCATCTGCTTGATAACTGGATAAATGCTCACTGCAACCAAACTAAGAACCAAATACATATAAACAAGGCATCTGCTCGATAACTGGAAAAATGCTCACTCCAACCAACCTAACATCCAAATACAGATAAACAAGGCATCTACTCACTACACTATAAACAACCAAATATAGCCATTCATGAAACTAAAGTGGACAATTCATACTTAAACATCACATAGACCTATTGAACAATATATTTTTGCATAACTGAAATAATTAAACACGGCACAGTTAAAGCACCGCACGGCAAATGCTACTACAACATAGGGTACAGGTTGGCAAGCTAGAAAAGGTAAGATTTGCTGATAGGATGTTGCCTCACATTTCATGGACGGGATCCTTCCAGTTGGAAGAGCACAGACCCATGGTGCGCTCTCTGATGTCACAGATGGGCTGTTCCACCTTGGAAGAACCTTCGTGGGTGCCCTCCTCGTGGTCGTGGTCGTGGTCGATGAGATCTGACTTGGAAATTGAGGATCCCAAGCCGTTGTCGTATAACGTGTCCTTCAGAAATGACAAAATGGGCTCGATGGCGCATAAAGATCGCAAATCCTTGACCGCTTGGCGGAGGAGATCAGTGATGTCAACTACACAACCTTCTTCTTGTAGACGTTGTTGGGCCTCCAAGTGCAGAGGTTTGTAGGACAGTAGCAAATTTCCCTCAAGTGGATGACCTAAGGTTTATCAATCCGTAGGAGGCGTAGGATAAAGATGGTCTCTCTCAAGCAACCCTGCAACCAAATAACAAAAGAGTCTCTTGTGTCCCCAACACACCCCATACAATGGTAAATTGTATAGGTGCACTAGTTCGGCGAAGAGATGGTGATACAAGTGGTATATGGATAGTAGATAAAGGTATTTGTAATCTGAAATTATAAAAACAGCAAGGTAACAAGTGATAAAAGTGAGCGTAAACGGTATTGCAATGCTAGGAAACAAGGCCTAGGGTTCATACTTTCACTAGTGTAAGTCCTCTCAACAATACTAACATAATTGGATCATAAAACTATCCCTCAACATGCAACAAAGAGTCACTCCAAAGTCACTAATAGCGGAGAACGAACGAAGAGATTATGGTAGGGTACGAAACCACCTCAAAGTTATTCTTTCCAATCAATCCGTTGGGCTATTCCTATAAGTGTCACAAACAGCCCTAGAGTTCGTACTAGAATAACACCTTAAGATACAAATCAACCAAAACCCTAATGTCACCTAGATACTCCAATGTCACCTCAAGTATCCATGGGTATGATTATACGATATGCGTCACACAATCTCAGATTCATCTATTCAACCAACACATAGGACCTCAAAGAGTGCCCCAAAGTTCTACCGGAGAATCACGACGAGAACGTGTGCCAACCCCTATGCATAGGTCCATGGGAGGAACCCGCAAGTTGATCACCAAAACATACATCAAGTGAATCACGTGATATCCCATTGTCACCACAGATATCCACGGCAAGACATACATCAAGTGTTCTCAAATCTTTAAAGACTCAATCAGATAAGATTACTTCAAAGGGGAAACTCAATTCATTACAAGAGAGAAGAGGGGGAGGAGAAACATAAGATCCAACTATAATAGCAAAGCTCGCGATACATCAAGATCGTGCCACCTCAAGAACACGAGAGAGAGAGAGAGAGAGAGATCAAACACATAGCTACTGGTACATACCCTCAGCCCCGAGGGAGAACTACTCCCTCCTCGTCATGGAGAGCACCGGGATGATCAAGATGGCCACTAGAGAGGGATTGCCCCCTTCGGCAGGGTGCCGGAACAGGTCTAGATTGGTTTTAGGTGGCTACAGAGGCTTCTGGCGGCGGAACTCCCGATCTAATGTGCGTTTCGGAAGATTTAGGGTATATGGAGTTATATAGGCAGAAGAAGCACGTCAGGGGAGCCACGAGGGCCCCACGAGGCAGGGGGGCGCGCCCCTACCCTCGTGAGCTCCTCCTTCCTTCCTTGACGTGGGTTCCAATTCCATCGGGTGGCTTTCGTTCCAAAAATAACTTCTCTAGTTGATTTCGTTCCGTTTCGACTCCGTCTGATATTCCTTTTCTTCAAAACACTGAAATAGGCATAAAACAGCAAATCTGGGCTGGGCCTTCGGTTAATAGGTTAGTCCCGAAAGTAATATAAAAGTGGATAATAAAGCCCAATATTGCCCAAAACAGTAGATAATATAGCATGGAGCAATCAAAAATTATAGATACGTTGGAGACGTATCAAGCATCCCCAAGCTTAATTCCTGCTCGTCCTCGAGTAGGTAAATGATAAAAAAGATAATTTTTGATGTGGAATGCTAGTTGGCATAATTTCAATGTAATTCTTCTTACTTGTGATATGAATATTCAGATCCGAAAGATTCAAGACAAAAGTTCATATTGACATAAAAATAATAATACTTCGAGCATACTAACTAAGCAATCATGTCTTCTCAAAATAACATGGCCAAAGAAAGTTATCCCTACAGAATCATATAGTCTGGCTATGCTCTATCTTCACCATACAAAATATTTAAATCATGCACAACCCCGATGACAAGCCAAGCAATTGTTTCATACTTTTGATGTTCTCAAACTTTTTCAATCTTCACGCAATATATGAGCGTGAGCCATGGATATAGCACTATAGGTGGAATAGGGTGGTGGTTTGTGGAGAGGGAAAAAAAGGGAGAAGATAGTCTCACATCGACTAGGCATATCAACGGGCTATGGAGATGCCCATCAATAGATATCAATGTGAGTGAGTAGGGATTGCCATGCAACGGATGCACTAGAGCTATAAGTGTATGAAAGCTCAACAAAAGAAACTAGTGGGTGTGCATCCAACTCGCTTGCTCGCGAAGACCTAGGGCATTTTGAGGAAGCCCATCATTGGAATATACAAGCCAAGTTCAATAATGAAAGATTCCCACTAGTATATGAAAGTGACAACATAGGAGACTCTCTATCATGAAGATCATGGTGCTACTTTGAAGCACAAGTGTGGTAAAAGGATAGTAGCATTGTCCCTTTTATTTTTTTTATTTTTTTATTTGGCCTTCCTTTTTTTATTTGGCCTTTCTCTTTTTTTTTGGGATAATGCTCTATTGAATGATGATCATCACACTTGTACTTATTTACAACTCGATACTAGAACAAAGTATGACTCTATATGGATGCATCCGGCGGTGTAACGGGATATGCAATGAATCAAGAGTGACAAGTATGAAAGAATTATGAACGGTGGCTTTGCCACAAATACTATGTCAACTACACGATCATGCTAGCAATATGACAATGATGAATGTGTCATGATGAACGGAATGATGGAAAGTTGCATGGCAATATATCTCGGAATGGCTATGGAAATGCCATAATAGGTAGGTATGGTGGCTGTTTTGAGGAAGGTAAATGGTGGGTTTATGGTACCAGCGAAAGGTGCGCGGTACTAGAGAGGCTAGCAAAGGTGGAAGGGTGAGAGTGCGTATAATCCATGGGCTCAACATTAGTCATAAAGAACTCATATACTTATTGCAAAAATCTATTAGTTATCGAAACAAAGTACTACGCGCATGCTCCTAAGGGGATAGATTGGTAGGAAAAGACCATCGCTCGTCCCCGACCGCCACTCATAAGGAAGGCAATCAATAAATAAATCATGCTCCGACTTCATCACATAACGGTTCACCATACATGCATGCTACGGGAATCACAAACTTCAACACAAGTATCTCTCAAATTCACAACTACTCAACTAGCATGACTCTAATATCACCATCTCCATATCTCAAAACAATTATCAAGTATCAAACTTCTCATAGTATTCAACACACTCATAAGAGAATTTTATTATCTTGAATACCTAGCATATTAGCATTTTAAGCAAATTACCATGCTATTTAAGACTCTCAAAATAATCTAAGTGAAGCATGAGAGTTCATCTATTTCTTCAAAATAAAACTACCACCATGCTCTAAAAGATATAAGTGAAGCACTAGAGCAAATGACAAACTACTCCAAAGGATATAAGTGAAGATCAATGAGTAGTTGAATAATTATGCAACTATGTGAAGACTCTCTAACATTTGATAATTTCAGATCTTGGTAATTTATTCAAACAGCAAGCAAAGCAAAATAAAATGACATCTAAGAATAGCAAACATCATGTGAAGAAGCAAAAACTTAGGATCAACCGATACTAACCGATAGTTGTTGAAGAAGAAAGGTGGGATGCCAACCGGGCATCCCCAAGCTTAGATGCTTGAGACTTCTTAAAATATTATCTTGGGGTGCCTTGGGCATCCCCAAGCTTGAGCTTTTGTGTCTCCTTAATTCCTCTCATATCACGGTCTCCCTAAATCTCAAAAGCTTCATCCACACAAAACTCAACAAGGACTCGTGAGATAAGTTAGTACAAACCATTGCAAAAACCTTATCATACTCTACTGTAGCAAATCACTAAAATTATTATTCAACATTGCATACTAAATTCCTATGCATATTTAATAGTCCTATCCTCAAATAGAATCATTAAAGAATCAAACATATGCAAACAATGCAAACATAACAGCAATCTGCCTAAACAGCATAGTCTGTAAAGAATGCTGCAACATCCATACTTCCCTAGCTCCAAAAATTATGAAAGAAAATTCCCACTGTAGTAAATTTATCAGAGCTTAATATTCAAAAGGTTTCAACATTTTATCACATTCTGAATTTTCTAGGGAATTATTGCAACAGCAGTAAACTTTCTGTTTTCAAACAGCAACATGTGGACTTGTAACATAGGCATAGTAAAGGCCAATGCCACTTTTATTGAAATAAAAGATGCAGAACATTGTTCTAAATAACAGCAAGCAAATTCTAACAAAATAAATTGACACTCCAAGCAAAACACATATCATGTGGCAAATAAAAATATAGCTCCAAGTAAAGTTACCGATGAACGAAGACGAAGGAGGGGATGCCTTCCGGGGCATCCCCAAGCTTAGGATCTTGGCTATCCTTGAATATTACCTTGGGGTGCCTTGGGCATCCCCAAGCTTAGGCTCTTTCCACTCCTTATTCCATAGTCCACCGAATCCTTACCCAAAACTTGAAAACTTCACAACACAAAACTTAACAGAAAACTCGTAAGCTCCGTTAGTATAAGAAAATAAATCGCCACTTCAAGGTACTGTAATGAACTCATTATTTATTTATATTGGTGTTAAACTTACTGTATTCCAACTTCTCTATGGTTTATAAACTATTTTACTAGCCATAGATTCATCGAAATAAGCAAACAACACACGGAAAACAGAATCTGTCAAAAACAGAACAGTTTGTAGTAATCTGGATCAAACATATACTTCTGGAACTCATAAAATTCTCAAATAAATTGATGGACCTGAGGAATTTATCTATTAATCATCTGCAAAAAGAATTCTCGTGAGCGCTAAAGTTTCTGTTTTTTACAGCATGATCAACAAGACTTTCCCCAAGTCTTCCCAAAGGTTCTACTTGGCACAAACACTAATTAAACACATAAACCCACATCTAAACAGAGTCTAGATGAATTATTTATTACTAAGCAGGAGCAAAAAGCAAGGAATAAAATTAAAATTGGGTTGCGTCCCAACAAGCGCTGTCATTTAAAGGCCCCTAGCTAGGCATGATGATTTCAATGATGCTCACATAAAAGATAAGAATTGAAACATAAAGAGAGCATCATGAAGAATATGACTAGCACATTTAAGTCTAACCCACTTCCTATGCATAGGGATTTTGTGAGCAAAAAACTTGTGGGAACAATAATCAACTAGCATAGGAGGGCAAAACAAGCATAATTTCAAGATTTTAAGCACATAGAGAGGAAACTTGATATTAATGCAATTCCTACAATAATATATTCCTCCCTCATAATAATTTTCAGTAGCATCATGAATGAATTCAACAATATAACCAGCACCTAAAGCATTCTTTTCATGATCTACAAGCATAGAAAATTTACTACTCTCCACACAAGCAAAATTCTTCTCATGAATAATAGTGGGAGAAAACTCAACAAAATAACTATCATGTGATTGAAAATTGAAATCAAGATGACAAGTTTCATTGTTATCATTATTCTTTAAGGCATACGTGTCATCACAATAATCATCATACATAGGAGGCATGCTTTCATCATAATAAATTTTCTCATCAAAGCTTGGGGGACAAAAAATATCATCTTCATCAAACATAGCTTCCCCAAGCTTGTGGCTTTGCATATCATTAGCATCATGGATATTCAAGGAATTCATACTAACAATGTTGCAATCATGCTCATCATTCAAATATTTAGTGCCAAACATTTTATAGATTTCTTCTTCTAGCACTTGAGCACAATTATCCTTTCCATCATACTCACGAAAGATATTAAAAAGGTGAAGCGTATGAGACAAACTCAATTCCATTTTTTATAGTTTTCTTTTATAAACTAAACTAGTGATAAAACAAGAAACTAAAAGACTCGATTGCAAAATCTAAAGATAGACCTTCAAGCGCTAACCTCCTCGGCAACGGCGCCAGAAAAGAGCTTGATGTATACTACACAACCTTCTTCTTGTAGATGTTGTTGGGCCTCCAAGTGCAGAGGTTTGTAGGACAGTAGAAAATTTCCCTCAAGTGGATGACCTAAGGTTTATCAATCCATAGGAGGCGTAGGATGAAGATGGTCTCTCTCAAGCAACCCTGCAACCAAATAACACAGAGTCTCTTGTGTCCCCAACACACCCAATACAACGGTAAATTGTATAGGTGCACTAGTTCGGCGAAGAGATGGTGATACAAGTGGTATATGGATAGTAGATAAAGGTATTTGTAATCTGAAATTATAAAAACAGCAAGGTAACAAGTGATAAAAGTGAGCGTAAACGGTATTGCAATGCTAGGAAACAAGGCCTAGGGTTCATACTTTCACTAGTGTAAGTCCTCTCAACAATACTAACATAATTGGATCATAAAACTATCCCTCAACATGCAACAAAGAGTCACTCCAAAGTCACTAATAGCGGAGAACGAACGAAGAGATTATGGTAGGGTACGAAACCACCTCAAAGTTATTCTTTCCAATCAATCCGTTGGGCTATTCCTATAAGTGTCACAAACAGCCCTAGAGTTCGTACTAGAATAACACCTTAAGATACAAATCAACCAAAACCCTAATGTCACCTAGATACTCCAATGTCACCTCAAGTATCCGTGGGTATGATTATACGATATGCGTCACACAATCTCAGATTCATCTATTCAACCAACACATAGGACCTCAAAGAGTGCGCCAAAGTTCTACCGGAGAATCACGACGAGAACGTGTGCCAACCCCTATGCATAGGTTCATGGGCGGAACCCGCAAGTTGATCACCAAAAATTACATCAAGTGAATCACGTGATATCCCATTGTCACCACAGATATCCACGGCAAGACATACATCAAGTGTTCTCAAATCTTTAAAGACTCAATCCGATAAGATTACTTCAAAGGGGAAACTCAGTTCATTACAAGAGAGAAGAGGGGGAGGAGAAACATTAGATCCAACTATAATAGCAAAGCTCGCGATACATCAAGATCGTGCTACCTCAAGAACACGAGAGAGAGAGAGAGATCAAACACATAGCTACTGGTACATACCCTCAGCCCCGAGGGAGAACTACTCCCTTTTCGTCATGGAGAGCACCGGGATGATGAAGATTGCCACTAGAGAGGGATTGCCCCCTCCGGCAGGGTGCCGGAACTGGTCTAGATTGGTTTTCGGTGGCTACGGAGGCTTCTGGCAGCGGAACTCCCGATCTAATGTGTGTTCCGAAAGATTTAGGGTATATGGAGTTATATAGGAAGAAGAAGCATGTCAGGGGAGCCACGAGGGCCCCACGAGGCAGGGGGCGCCCCCAGGGGGTGGGCGCACCCCCTACCCTCGTGAGATCCTCCTTCCTTCCTTGACGTGGGGTCCAAGTCCATCGGGTGGCGTTCGTTCCAAAAATAACTTCTCTAGTTGATTTCGTTCCGTTTCGACTCCGTCTGATATTCCTTTTCTTCAAAACCCTGAAATAGGCATAAAATAGCAAATCTGGGCTGGGCCTCCGGTTAATAGGTTAGTCCCCAAAGTAATATAAAAGTAGATAATAAAGCCCAATATTGCCCAAAACAGTAGATAATATAGCATGGAGCAATCAAAAATTATAGATACATTGGAGACGTATCAATCAGCGGCAGGGCCGTCGAAGAGACCGACGGAGGTTGAACCAGAGTGGTTGGGGATGGACCACTTAACCTATGACATTGCCCGGTGTCATCACTGTGGACAACCTTGATGTCGTAGCCAGCTTTCCCGAGATACAGTAATACGCTAGCCCGCTGACATGAAGCCTTCGGCATGGCAACAAGTCAACATCTTCGTCGGCTTTTGCGGCGACGTGTTGCTCCGGGATCGACAGGTCGGGGAGAACGGCGGCCACCTTGCCAACGTCCGCCGGAGAGGCCATGATAACCCTCTTCTTAGCCGAACGCTCGTCGGGCTCCCCGGGATACGTGGTCGAGCTTACGCTGCGACATTCTGGAGCAGGGGATGTGGATCTGGTGGGCAGGGACACCGCAGGCCTCATCTAATAACTCAGGGGAGTGGGGCGACGGTATGGGAATCGCTAGGTAACCTGAATTTTATTATCTAAGCTAGGAGGAATGGGCAGACCGACCGGGGTTGGCGGCGGCGCCGGCGGTGGCCGCGAGCTAGGGTTCGAGGGGGGAGGGGGCGGGTGGTGGGCTGTGGAGGGGGGTGTTTGAGGATACACCACGGCTACTAAAAATTTTAGTAATGGTAGGTGGAGATGGTGGTGGACGAGGGAGGGCGAAGGTTCAAATGACTCGGCTACTGCAATTTTACTATAAGGTCGGTGCTAGAGGAGTGTGGGCGACGGTTGAAGTACGGCGGCTACTAAAATTTGGGTAAAGGAAATGATGCGGGGCGGGAGTGCCCAAGATCACGCACAGTCCAATAACAATATGCGTGTATGATAATAAGGAAAAGTGGTGGAACCACCGATTTTTGCAACGCTCAAGGCGGGTAGTTTGTTTTTATATTTCTAGCTAGCTGGTCTATCGCACACGGTTCGTCCTAATTTCTAAATAAACTTACCTGCCTTTAGCTTGCACAGGTGGTGATTTTACAGCGCACTTGCATCGCACACGGTTAAGCCAGTACCCCCACCCTTTTCTCGCGCTTGCGCGGTCGTGGTGATTTTACAGCGCACTTGCATCGCACACGGTTGAGCAAGTACCTCCACCTTTGCTCGCGCTTGCGCAGGCATGGTGATTCACAGCGCACTTGTGTCGCACACGGTTAAGATATTATACCCGTGTCGGAGCATCATCAGAGTCTTTGCAGCAAAAAAATGTTAGAGAGGGTCAGAAGACAGCCACACTAGCATGTGGCCCAAATATATATGAGTGAAAAGGGTGGTCTGTGATCTTCAAAATTCCAATGCACAACTTTGACTGCACGGGCCCACGGTTGGGCGCGTCGTCGAAGATCGATCAGAAGAGCCAGAAGTCAATAACCACCTGGAAGTGGCCAAATATATATAGGAATATTGGGGATGTTTAAAACTTTAAATACACAATGCATAACTTTGGTGGCACCTGCCTCGCAAACCCGAAAGCAACCTTGGATATATCTATAATGACATAATGTCGTACCTAGCTAGGATGCTTGGCCACCACCTCCCACTTCGTGTCAGCAGGGCGGATGCATGTAGTGATCGATACTTTGGTCATACATGCTGTTGGGGAACGTAGTAATTTCAAAAAAATTCCTATGCACACGCATGATCATGGTGATGCATAGCAACGAGAGGGGAGAGTGTCGTCCACGTACCCTCATAGACCGTTAAGCGGAAGCGTTATGACAATGCGGTTGATGTAGTCATACGTCTTCACGGTCGACCGATCCTCAGTACCGAACGTACGGCACCTCCGCATTCAGCACACGTTCAGCTCGGTGACGTCCCGCAAACTCACGATCCAGTAGAGCTCAGGGAAGAGTTTCGTCAGCACGATGGCATGGTGATGATGTTGATGAAGCTACCACAGTAGGGCTTCTCCTAAACACCGCTACAGTATGACCGAGGTGGATTATGGTGGAGGGGGGCACCGCACACGGCTGGGAGAGATCTTTGTGATCAACTTGTGTGTCTAGAGGTTCCCCCCTACCCCTGTATATAAAGGAGCAAGGGGGAGGCTGGCCGGCCCTTGTTGGTGCGCCACAAGGAGGAATCCTCCTCCTAGTAGGAGTAGGATTCCTCCCTTTCCTACTCCTACTAGGAGGGGGAAAGGAAGGGGAAGAAAGAGAAGGAAAGGGGGGCGCCCCCCCCCCCCGCTCCTAGTCCAATTCGGACCAGAGGGAGGGGGCACACTGCCTGCCCTAGGCCGGCCCCTCTCTCTTTCCCTTATGGCCCAACAAGGCCCATTAGCCCCCGGGGGGTTCCGGTAACCCCTCCGGTACTACGGCAAAATCCTGATTTTTCCCGAAACTCTTCCGATGTCCAAATGTAGGCTTCCAATATATCAATCTTTATGTCTCGACCATTTCGAGACTCCTCGTCATGTCCGTGATCATACTCGGGACTCCGAACTACCTTCGGTACATCAAAACATATAAACTCATAAAACCGATCGTCACAGAACTTTAAGCGTGCGGACCCTACCGGTTCGAGAACTATGTAGACATGACCAAGACATATCTTTGGTCAATAACCAATAGCGGAACCTGGATGCTCATATTGGTTCCTACATATTCTATGAAGATCTTTATTGGTCAAACCGCATAACACTATACGTTGTTCTCTTTGTCATCGGTATGTTACTTCCCCGAGATTCGATCGTCGGTATCTCAATACCTAGTTCAATCTCGTTACCGGCAAGTCTCTTTACTCGTTCTGTAATACATCATCCCGTAACTAACTCATTAGTTACAATTCTTGCAAGGCTTATAGTGATGTGTATTACCGTGAGGGCCCAGAGATACCTCTCCGACAATCGGAGTGACATATCCTAATCTTGATCTATGCCAACTCAACAAGTACCATCGGAGACACCTGTAGAGCACCTTTATAATCACCCAGTTATGTCGTGATGTTTGGTAGCACACAAAGTGTTCCTCTGGTATTCGGGAGTTGCATAATCTCATAGTCATAATAACATGTATAAGTCATGAAGAAAGCAATAGCAGTAAACAAAAACGATCAAGTGCTAAGCTAACGGAATGGGTCAAGTCAATCACATCATTCTCCTAATGATGTGATCTCATTGATCAAATGACAACTCATGTCTATGGTTAGGAAACTTAACCATCTTTGATCAATGAGCTAGTCAAGTAGAGGCACACTAGTGACACTATGTTTGTCTATGTATTCACACATGTATTATGTTTCTGGATAATACAATTCTAGCATGAATAATAAACATTTATCATGAAATAAGGAAATAAATAATAACTTTATTATTCCCTCTAGGGCATATTTCCTTTAGTCTCCCACTTGCACTAGAGTCAATAATCTACATTACACAGTAATGATTCTAACACCTATGTAGCCTTGGTGTTGATCATGTTTTGTCGTGGAAGAGGCTTAGTCAATGGGTCTGCAACATTTAGATCCATATGTATCTTCCAAATCTCTATGTATCCCACCTGGACTTGATCCCGGATGGAGTTGAAGCGTCTCTTGATGTGCTTGGTTCTCTTTTGAAATCTGGATTCCTTTGCCAAGGCAGTTGCACCAGTATTTGTCACAAAAGATTTTCATTGGACCTGATGCAATAGGTATGACACCTAGATCGGATATGAACTCCTTCATCCAGACTCCTTCATTCGCTGCTTCCTGATAACCCACAAGTATAGGGGATCGCAACAGTTTTCGAGGGTAGAGTATTCAACCCAAATTTATTGATTCGACACAAGGGGAGCCAAAGAATATTCTCAAGTATTAGCAGCTGAGTTGTCAATTCAACCACACCTAGAAACTTAATATCTGTAGCATAGTGTTTAGTAGCAAAGTAATATGATAGCAGTGGTAACGGTAGCAAAAGTAATGTTTTTGGTATTTTGTAGTGATGATAGCAATAGCATCAGAAAAGTAAATAAGCGAAGAACAATATATGGAAAGCTCGTAGGCAATGGATCGATGATGGAGAATTATGCCGGATGCGGTTCATCATGTAACAATCATAACATAGGGTGACACAGAACTAGCTCCAGTTCATCAATGTAATGTAGGCATGTATTCCGAATATAGTCATACGTGCTTATGGAAAAGAACTTGCATGACATCTTTTGTCCTACCCTCCCGTGGCAGCGGGGTCCTAATGGAAACTAAGGGATATTAAGGCCTCCTTTTAATAGAGTATCGGACCAAAGCATTAACACATAGTGAATACATGAACTCCTCAAACTACGGTCATCACCGGTAACTATCCCGATTATTGTCACTTCGGGGTTAACGGATCATAACACATAATAGGTGACTATAGACTTGCAAGATAGGATCAAGAACTCTCATATATTCATGAAAACATAATAGGTTCAGATCTGAAATCATGGCACTCGGGCCCTACTAACAAGCATTAAGCATAGCAAAGTCATAGCAACATCAATCTCAGAACATAGTGGATACTAGGGATCAAACCCTAACAAAACTAACTCAATTACATGATAGATCTCATCCAACCCATCACCGTCCAGTAAGCCTATGATGGAATTACTCACGCACGGCGGTGAGCATCATGAAATTGGTGATGGGGGATGGTTGATGATGACGATGGTGACGGATTCCCCTCTCCGAAGCCCCGAACGGACTCCAGATCAGCCCTCTTGGGAGGTTTTAGGGCTTGGCGGCGGCTCCGTATCATAAAACGCGATGAATCCTTCTCTCTGATTTTTTTCTCCCCGAAACCAAATATATAGAGTTGGAGTTGAGGTCGGAGGAGCTCCAGAGGGCTCACGAGGTAGGGGGGCGCGCCCCCACCCTCGTGGACAGGTGGTGGGCCCCTGGTCTTCATCTTTTGCAAGGATTTTTTATTATTTCCGAATAGATGTTTTGTGAAGTTTCAGGTCATTCTGAGAACTTTTGTTTCTGCACATAAATAACACCATAACAATTCTACTGAAAACAGCGTCACTCCGGGTTAGTTCCATTCAAATCATGCAAGTTAGAGTCCAAAATAAGGGCAAAAGTGTTTGGAAAAGTAGATACGTCGGAGACGTATCAACTCCCCCAAGCTTAAACCTTTGCTTGTCCTCAAGCAATTCAGTTGATAAACTAAAAGTGATAAAGAAAAACTTTTACAAACTCTGTTTGCTCTTGTTGTTGTAAATATGTAAAGCCAGCATTCAAGTTTTCAGCAAAGATTATGAACTAACCACATTCACAATAACGCATAGGTCTCATGTTTACTCATATCAATGGCATAATCAACTAGCGAGCAATAATAATAAATCTTGGATGACAACACTTTATCAAAACAATAATAATATGATATAACAAGATGGTATCTCGCTAGCCCTTTCTGAGGCCGCAAAACATAAATGTAGAGCACCTTTAAAGATCAAGGAGTGACTAGACATTGTAATTCATGGTAAAAGAGATCCAGTCAAGTCATACTCAATGTAAACTAACAGTAATGAATGCAAATGACGGCGGTGCTCTCCAACTGGTGCTTTTTAATAAGAAGATGATGACTCAACATGAAAGTAAATAGATAGCCCTTCGCAGAGGGAAGCAGGGATTTATAGAGGTGCTAGACCTCGGTTTGGAAATAGAGATGAATAATAATTTGAGCGGTATACTTTCATTGTCAACATAACAACCAAGAGATGGCAATATCTTCCATGCTACACACATTATAGGCGGTTCCCAAATAGAATGGTAAAGTTTATACTCCCCCTCCACCAAAAAGCATCAATCCATGGCTTGCTCGAAACAACGAGTGCCTCCAACTAACAAGAGTCCCAGGGGGAGTTTTGTTTGCAATTATTTTTATTCAGTTTGCATAGAGCATGGGATTGGGCATCCCGGTGACCAGCCACTTCCTCGTGAGTGAGGAGCTGAGTCCACTCCTCTTGAGAATAACCCGCCTAACATGGAAGATATGGACAGCCCTAGTTGATACATGAGCTATTCGAGCATACAAAACAGGATATTTATTTGAAGGTTTAGAGTTTGGCACATACAAATTTACTTGGAATGGCAAGTAGATACCGTATATAGATAGGTATGGTGGACTCATAAGGAATAACTTTGGGGTTTATGGAGTTGGATGCACAAGCAGTATTCCCGCTTAGTACAGGTGAAGGCTAGCAAAAGACTAGGAAGCGACCAGCTAGAGAGCGACAACAGTCATGAATATGCTTTAAAATTAATCAACACCGAATGCAAGCATGAGTAGGATATAATACACCATGAACATAAATATCGTGAAGACTATGTTGATTTTGTTTCAACTACATGCGTGAACATGCGCCAAGTCAAGTCACTTAAATCATTCAGAGGAGGATACCACCCTATCATACCACATCACAACCATTTTAATAGCATGTTGGCACGCAAGGTAAACCATTGTAAGCTCCTGGCTAATCAAGCATGGCACAAGAAACTATGATCTCTAGTTGTCATTGCAAACATGTTTATTCATAATAGGCTGAATCAGGAACGATGAACTAATCATATTTACAAAAACAAGAGAGGTCGAGTTCATACCAGCTTTTCTCATCTCAATAAGTTCATCATATAATCATCATTATTGCATTTCACTTGCACGACCGAACGATGCGGATAATAATAATAGTGCACGTGCATTGGACTAAGCTGGAATCTGCAAGCATTCAATAAACAGGAGAAGACAAGGCAATATGGGCTCTTTTGTCAGATCAACAATAATGCATATAAAAGCTACTTCAATAATTTAATTATGGTATGCTCCTATCGACCCCCAAAGAATAGAAAAGAAATAAAACTATTTACACGGAAAAGCTCTCAACAAGCAAAAGAAGAACAGGAAATCTTTTTGGGTTTTCTTTTTAATTACTACTATAAGCATGGAAAGTAAACTAATTAAAAGCTGCAACTGATTTTTTTTGGTTTTTCTTAAGGTTTATCAAACACACAAGAAGAGAGAATAAAAAGAAAAATAAACTAGCATGGATGATACAATGAAAAAGTATGAGCACCGACTTCTAGCAATGAGTGTGTGAACATAAATGTAATCTCGGTGAGAAATACGTACTCCCCCAAGCTTAGGCTTTTGGCCTAAGTTGGTCTATGGCCACAGCTGGCCTGGCGGATATCCATAATAATAGTTGGGGCTGTACTGCGAAGAAGAAGACTCTGATTGCCCCTGGTTGGCAATCATCTCCGGATCCCAATGGTAATTAGACTGTCATGGAGGATCAACTTGTGGTTCCGGCTCCGGCTCTGTGGCTGATGTAGGGTTCCGATAGGCATGAATAGCCTCTAACGGAACAAGGTACTGGCCTGCAGATAAATCAAACACGGAAGGAGCAGGAAGGGTAATAGTCTCAGGATGATGTTTATCAAAGAACAATTTGTATTTAAGCTCCCCTTCCCTATTCTTAACAATAAAATCGTGTGCTACCATACTCTTATAATCTAAATAAAGACAAGGCAGCAATTTTTCTTCCTTCTCATAATGCCTAATAGGTATGTTAAAATGTGCAGCTAGGCGTGAAGCATAGATGCCTCCAAAGATGGGGCCCTTTGTACGGTTCAGACTTAACCGTTTAGCAATAATACCGCCCATACTAACAGAGTTATCACTGAATAAACCATGGAACAAAATAATAATATTAGGAACACTAAGATTTCCACAGTTTCCGCGACCAATTAAGCAACGACTAGCAAATATTGCAAAGTAGCGTAAAACAGGAAAATGTATGCTAGTCATTCATGCATCGGAAACCTTCCTCGTTTCCCCTACAGTGATGGTATCAATGAACCCATCCACATCACTGCGATGTGGTTCCTCTGTCGTGCCCTCGAAAGGGACCAAACAAACCCAACAAAAATCATAAAGTGACATCTCCTTATGCTCATCATATAAATAAAACTCCACCGTAGGTGGTGAGCTCCTAGAATGGAAATGAAAGTTTTGCACAAAGATAT
This sequence comes from Triticum dicoccoides, assembly GCF_002162155.2. Lineage (NCBI taxonomy): Eukaryota > Viridiplantae > Streptophyta > Magnoliopsida > Poales > Poaceae > Triticum > Triticum dicoccoides. Next base: position 51,741,753 of record NC_041388.1, read on the forward strand.
TTGTGAGTAAGAGATACTGTTCACGTTTGTCGTGGAGGAAGGCGGTGAGGCCTGCATTCTCAGCCAATTCATAAAAATCATCATAAATCCCGGCTGCTCTCAAGAAATCATCGGAAGGCCATTCACACGGCCGAACCTCCGCGGTGCGAGGCAGATTATACTTGGGCTTCTGTGCATCTTCCTTCGAGCTTCGGCTCGATGAGCCCCTCAAAAATCTCTTCATTATTTTCTGAAAAATTCTGAAATTTTTAGTAACTTCAAAATAAAAGTGAACAAAGCTCAATAATATTGATAGCAACTACTCCTACAAGTGCCTAGAGCCTATATCATGCATCGAAACTACTTGGAACCATATAAATTTGACATGCAAGCTCAAGAACATGGTCACCTAGGCAGCATAAATTTGCAATGAATAAAGCACTAGAACAAAAACTAATTGGACCAATGGAGGAGTCACATAACAAGGAACAATCTCCCCAAGCAGTTTTGTGAGAGGTGCTTTGAGCAAGGAGATCGTAAATGGCAGCAAAATGAGCTTGGACTCAGGTATGAAATGGATATTCGTGTTTTTGTGGAAGGAAGAAGGAGTGTGTGGGTGCAGGAATAAGTGCAGGAGGGCCACCATGGGCCCACGAGGCAGGGGCGCGCCCAGGGGGGTAGGGCGCGCCCCTGCCCTCGTGGCCAGGTGCCAGCTCCTCCTGCTGTGTTCTCAGTGCCAAATATTCTCAGATATTCCGGAAAAAATAATATTTAAATTTCAGGGCATTTGGAGAACTTTTATTTTCGGGGTATTTTTATATTGCACGGATAAATCAGATAACAGACAGAGAAATACTATTTTTATTTTATTTAATATAAATAACAGAAAGTAAAAGGAGGGTATAGAAGGTTGTGCCTTCTAGTTTCATCCATCTCATGATCATCAAAAGGAATCCACTAACAAGGTTGATCAAGTCTTGTTAACAAACTCATTCCGAATAACATGGAACCTGATACGTCTCCAACGTATATATAATTTTTGATTGATCCATGCTATATTATCTACTGTTTTGGATGTTTATGGGCTTTATTATACACTTTTATATCATTTTTGGGACTAACCTATTAACCCACAGCCCAGTGCCAGTTTCTGTTTTTACCTTGTTTTAGGGTTTCGAAGAAAAGGAAAATCAAACGGAGTCCAATTGACCTGAAACTTCATGGAACTCATTTTTGGAAGGAAAGAAGCCCAAAAGTCTTGGAGTGCACGTCAGGGGACCTTCGAGGAGGCCACGAGGTAGGGGGGCGCGTCCACCCCCTAGGGCGCGCCCTCCACCCTCGTGGGCCCCTCGTGGCTCCCCTGACGTACTTCTTCTGCCTATATATCTCCATATACCCTAAAACGATCGGGGGACACAATAGATCGGGAGTTCCGCCGCCAGAAGCCTCTGTAGCCACCGAAAACCAATCTAGACCCGTTCCGGCACCCTGCCGGAGGGGGAATCCTTCTCCGGTGGCCATCTTCATCATCCCGGTGCTCACCATGACGAGGAGGGAGTAGTTCTCCCTCGGGGCTGAGGGTATGTACCAGTAGATGTGTTTGATCTCTCTCTCTCTCTCTCTCTCGTGTTCTTGATTTGGCACGATCTTGATGTATCGCGAGCTTTGCTATTATAGTTGGATCTTATGTTTCTTCTCCCCCTCTACTTTCTTGTAATGGATTGAGTTTCTCCTTTGAAGTAATCTTATCGGATCGAGTCTTTAAAGATTTGAGAACACTTGATGTATGTCTTGTCGTGCGTATCTGTGGTGACAATGGGATACCACGTGATTCAGTTGATGTATGTTTTGCTGATCAACTTGCGGGTTCCGCCCATGAACCTATGCATAGGGGTTGGCACACGTTTTCGTTGTGATTCTCCGGTAGAAACTTTGGGGCACTCTTTGAGGTTCTATGTGTTGGTTGAATAGATTAATCTGAGATTGTGTGATGCATATCGTATAATCATACCCACGGATACTTGAGGTGACATTGGAGTATCTAGGTGACATTAGGGTTTTGGTTGATTTGTGTCTTAAGGTGTTATTCTAGTACGAACTCTAGGGCTGTTTGTGACACTTATAGGAATAACCCAACGGATTGATTGGAAAGAATAACTTTGAGGTGGTTTCGTACCCTACCATAATCTCTTTGTTCGTTCTCCGCTATTAGTGACTTTGGAGTGACTCTTTGTTGCATGTTGAGGAATAGTTATGTGATCCAATTATGTTAGTATTGTTGAGGGAACTTGCACTAGCGAAAGTATGAACCCTAGGCCTTGTTTCAACGCATTGCAATACCGTTTATGCTCACTTTTATCATTAGTTACCTTGCTGTTTTTATATTTTCAGATTACAAAAACTATTATCTACTATCCATATACCACTTGTATCACCATCTCTTCGCCGAACTAGTGCACCTATACAATTTACCATTGTATTGGGTGTGTTGGGGACACAAGAGACTCTTTGTTATTTGGTTGCAGGGTTGCTTGAGAGAGACCATCTTCATCCTACGCCTCCTACGGATTGATAAACCTTAGGTCATCCACTTGAGGGAAATTTGCTACTGTCCTACAAACCTCTGCACTTGGAGGCCCAACAACGTCTACAAGAAGAAGGTTCTGTAGTAGACATCAAGCTCTTTTCTGGCGTCGTTGCCGGGGAGGTGAGTGCTTGAGGTATATCTTTAGATCTTGCAATCGAGTCTTTTAGTTTCTTGTTTTATCACTAGTTTATTTTATAAAAGAAAACTACAAAAAAATGGAATTGAGTTTGTCTCATACGCTTCACCTTTTTAATATCTTTCATGAGTATGATGGAAAGGATAATTGTGCTCAAGTACTAGAAGAATAAATCTATAAAATGTTTGGCACTAAATATTTGAATGATGAGCATGATTGCAATGTTGTTATCTTTCCTTCCGGAGCCCCAAGTTCCACTTTATCTCGTCGCAAAGCTTTATCCAATCATTACAAGGTTTCACCTTGTGTTTTCAACTTCCCTTTCTTTTCGTCATCCTTTTGTTTACCGGAGTTATTCATCAAGGTGCTACATGATGGTTCATCAAAGAAATAATTCCTTCTCCAAGTGTTCATTGAGATTCTTTTCAAAGGAGCTCAAGCTTTCTTCATCTTGCAATCCGGAGTGCAATTCTTTCTTCCGTATCAATAGAGGTGGTATTATGTCATTCTTGATAATTTGAGTTCGTGTTTCATGATTCACATCTTGTCAAGAATGAGATATTTTAAATCCATCAATCTCTTCATTGGAATTATCTTGGGTTATATTTCACCTAAAGCCTTCCCTAAGGTTTGTTGCTACGTATGGCGCTTATAAAGGACCCAAGTTCTTCTCTATCCTCCCGGTGAAATACTTCCTCGTCTCCTTGTTCTTATCAATCCAATTATTTTTCCCGTGAGTGGCAGGTTGTCACCTCATAATTTTGAGATGTATTCCATAAGACCATATCAAGATTATTCTTTTCGTTGTTGGTGTTCCAACAACTCCGTTCGACCCTTCTCCTAAGGATACCTTTTCAAGCTCTTTTGTAGCAGAAGTTGGCATTTTGTTCTACATTCTTTTGTCTCAATTATCTTTATTCTATTCTTTATCCCGGAGGTCTAGTGTTGTTGCTCTTTTCACTCCTCATCTCAGTTTATCAAGATTATGTTCAGTTTCTTCCATTTACAGTCGAAGTGTTGTCCAAATTATATCATTATTATGCCTTCTATGTCTTGTTTTAACCGGAGTGTTGTGTCATCTACTCAAGTTCTTTTCGTCTTATAAAGTCTTGCATCTTGTTTCAATCGGAGTGCTTGCATCTACTTCTTGTCCATTGTAATCTTTTCTTATGTCTTTCAACCCACAAGGTTCCCGTAATGTTCCTCCTTTCTAACGTAGTGTTTTCAACCTCGTTCATCTTTGTTGTATTATTTCTTTCAATTTGTTCAATCTCTCAAGGTTCTTTGGTTTCATTCGTTTGTCAAAGAAGCAACTTAGCCTTACCTCTTCTCTTTCTCTTCCGTTTTTCCCTCCGGTGCCATTCTAGATCTCGGGACGAGATCCTCTCGTAGTGGTGGAGTGTTGTAACGCCCCAAGACCGGAGCTTCAAATGCCTTCCATGTTTTCGGGTTTCGTGGTGTGATTTGTTTCGTCTGTTGCATTCATCTTTGCATCATGTGCATTTGCATCATGTCATCATGTCTTTAATCTTTGCATCTCAATTCAAATAAATAAATCGTATGGATTTTCAGTCCATTTAAACCGAGGGAGTTCACCTGGTGATTTCTCTATATAACATATCCTCCTAATAATTATGGAGCTATTATTAAATATTCCATTCTTTTGGAATTAACCGTTGACACACTTGCAAATAAATCCCAATGCCTTGGTTATCTCAATTCTTGGTCTCCAACATTGCCATATATTCTTTCATCATAGTCCGGAGCTCCACCAAAAACCTGAACATTTTGGCCACGCCGAACCTAGTCCCAATTCAAAACCATTTGGAGTATATTCAAATGAATTTGAATTTAATTCCTACATCTTGCCACTTCTATTTTTTTGTGGTCATGTTTATTTTTATGAGTTTAGGAAAATTGTCCTCCTGCTCA